>NW_027617952.1:0-91000 GCF_964187855.1 Myxine glutinosa | reverse complement strand
TGTTTTTTCCACACTAATACAAGTGCAAAAGTGGTTTCCTGCACCAACACAAGTGCGAAAAGTGGTTTTTCAACACTAACACAAGTGCAAAAAGTGGTTTTTCAACACTAACACAAGTGCGAAAAGTGGTTTTTCCACACTAATACAAGTGCAAAAGTGGTTTCCTGCACCAACACAAGTGCGAAAAGTGGTTTTTCAACACTAACCCAAGTGCGAAAAGTGGTTTTTCAACACTATCACAAGTGCAAAAAGTGGTTTTTCAACACTAACACAAGTGCAAAAAGTGTTTTTTCCACACTAATACAAGTGCAAAAAGTGGTTTCCTGCACCAACACAAGTGCGAAAAGTGGCTTTTCAACACTAACGCAAGTGCGAAAAGTGGTTTTTCAACAATAACACAAGTGCGAAAAGTGGTTTTTCAACACTAACACAAGTGCGAAAAGTGGTTTTTCCACACTAATACAAGTGCAAAAGTGGTTTCCTGCACCAACACAAGTGCGAAAAGTGGGTTTTCAACACTAACACAAGTGCGAAAAGTGGTTTTTCAACACTATCACAAGTGCAAAAAGTGTTTTTTCCACACTAATACAAGTGCAAAAGTGGTTTCCTGCACCAACACAAGTGCGAAAAGTAGTTTTTCAATCTAACACAAGTGCGAAAAGTGGTTTTTCAACACTAACACAAGTGCGAAAAGTGGTTTTTCCACACTAATACAAGTGCAAAAGTGGTTTTTCAACACTAACACAAGTGCGAAAAGTGGTTTTTCCACACTAATACAAGTGCAAAAGTGGTTTCCTGCATCAACACAAGTGCGAAAAGTGGGTATTCAACACTAACACAAGTGCGAAAAGTGATTTTTCAACACTATCACAAGTGCAAAAAGTGTTCTTTCCACACTAATACAAGTGCAAAAGTGGTTTCCTGCACCA
This sequence comes from Myxine glutinosa, assembly GCF_964187855.1. NCBI lineage: Eukaryota > Metazoa > Chordata > Myxini > Myxiniformes > Myxinidae > Myxine > Myxine glutinosa. The sequence continues at coordinate 90,071 of NW_027617952.1, read as the reverse complement.
ACACAAGTGCGAAAAGTGGTTTTTCAACACTAACATAAGTGCGAAAAGTGGTTTTTCAACACTATCACAAGAGCAAAAAGGGTTTTTTCCACACTAATACAAGTGCAAAAGTGGTTTCCTGCACCAACACAAGTGCGAAAAGTAGTTTTTCAACACTACCACAAGTGCAAAAAGTGGTTTTTCAACACTAACACAAGTGCGAAAAGTGGTTTTTCCACACTAAAACAAGTGCAAAAGTGGTTTTTCAACACTAACACAAGTGCGAAAAGTGGTTTTTCCACACTAATACAAGTGCAAAAGTGGTTTCCTGCATCAACACAAGTGCGAAAAGTGGGTATTCAACACTAACACAAGTGCGAAAAGTGGTTTTTCCACACTAATACAAGTGCAAAAGTGGTTTTTCAACACTAACACAAGTGCAAAAAGTGTTTTTTCCACACTAATACAAGTGCAAAAAGTGGTTTCCTGCACCAACACAAGTGCGAAAAGTGGCTTTTCAACACTAACGCAAGTGCGAAAAGTGGTTTTTCAACAATAACACAAGTGCGAAAAGTGGTTTTTCAACACTAACACAAGTGCGAAAAGTGGTTTTTCCACACTAATACAAGTGCAAAAGTGGTTTCCTGCACCAACACAAGTGCGAAAAGTGGTTTTTCAACACTAACACAAGTGCGAAAAGTGGTTTTTCAACACTATCACAAGTGCAAAAAGTGTTTTTTCCACACTAATACAAGTGCAAAAGTGGTTTCCTGCACCAACACAAGTGCGAAAAGTAGTTTTTCAATCTAACACAAGTGCGAAAAGTGGTTTTTCAACACTAACACAAGTGCGAAAAGTGGTTTTTCCACACTAATACAAGTGCAAAAGTGGTTTTTCAACACTAACACAAGTGCGAAAAGTGGTTTTTCCACACTAATACAAGTGCAAAAGTGGTTTCCTGCATCAACACAAGTGCGAAAAGTGGGTATTCAACACTAACACAAGTGCGAAAAGTGATTTTTCAACACTATCACAAGTGCAAAAAGTGTTCTTTCCACACTAATACAAGTGCAAAAGTGGTTTCCTGCACCAACACAAGTGCGAAAAGTGGTTTTTCAACACTAACATAAGTGCGAAAAGTGGTTTTTCAACACTATCACAAGAGCAAAAAGGGTTTTTTCCACACTAATACAAGTGCAAAAGTGGTTTCCTGCACCAACACAAGTGCGAAAAGTAGTTTTTCAACACTACCACAAGTGCAAAAAGTGGTTTTTCAACACTAACACAAGTGCGAAAAGTGGTTTTTCCACACTAAAACAAGTGCAAAAGTGGTTTCCTGCACCAACACAAGTGCGAAAAGTGGTTTTTCAACACTATCACAAGTGCGAAAAGTGGTTTTTCCACACTAATACAAGTGCAAAAGTGGTTTCCAGCACCAACACAAGTGCGAAAAGTGGTTTTTCTACACTAACACAAGTGCGAAAAGTGGTTTTTCAACACTAACACAAGTGCGAAAAGTGGTTTTTCAACACTATCACAAGTGCAAAAAGTGTTTTTTCCACACTAATACAAGTGCAAAAGTGGTTTCCTGCACCAACACAAGTGCGAAAAGTGGTTGTTCAACACTAACACAAGTGCGAAAAGTGGTTTTTCAACACTATCACAAGTGCAGAAAGTGTTTTTCCACACTAATACAAGTGCAAATGTTGGTTTCCTGCACCAACATAAGTGCGAAAAGTGGTTTTTCAACACTAACACAAGTGCAAAAAGTGGTTTTTCCACATTAACACAAGTGCGAAAAGTGGTTTTTACACACTAATACAAGTGCAAAAGTGGTTTCCTGCACCAACACAAGTGCGAAAAGTGGTTTTTCAACACTATCACAAGTGCAAAAAGTGTTTTTTCCACACTAATACAAGTGCAAAAGTGGTTTCCTGCACCAACACAAGTGCGAAAAGTGGTTTTTCAAAACTAACACAAGTGCGAAAAGTGGTTTTTCAACACTAACACAAGTGCGAAAAGTGGTTTTTCAACACTAACACAAGTGTGAAAAGTGGTTTTTCAACACTAACACAAGTGCGAAAAGTGGTTTTTCAACATTATCACAAGTGCAAAAAGTGTTTTTTCCACACTAATACAAGTGCAAAAGTGGTTTCCTGCACCAACACATGTGCGAAAAGTGGTTTTTCAACACTAATACAAGTGCGAAAAGTGGTTTTTCAAAACTATCACAAGTGCAAAAAGTGTTTTTTCCACATCAATACAAGTGCAAAAGTGGTTTCCTGCCAACACAAGGGCGAAAAGTGGGTTTTCAACACTAACACAAGTGCGAAAAGTGGTTTTTTCCACACTAATACAAGTGCAACATTGGTTTCCTGCACCAACACAAGTGCGAAAAGTGGTTTTTCAACACTAACACAAGTGCGAAAAGTGGTTTTTCAACACTATCACAAGTGCAAAAAGTGTTTTTTCCACACTAATACAAGTGCAAAACTGGTTTCCTACACCAACACAAGTGCGAAAAGTGGTTTTTCAACACTAACACAAGTGCGAAAAGTGGTTTTTCAACACTAACACAAGTGCGAAAAGTGGTTTTTCAACACTAACACAAGTGCGAAAAGTGTTTTTTCCACACTAATACAAGTGCAAAAGTGGTTTCCTGCACCAACAAAAGTGCGAAAAGTGGTTTTTCAACACTAACACAAGTGCGAAAAGTGGTTTTTCAACACTAACACAAGTGCGAAAAATGGTTTTTCAACACTAACACAAGAGCGAAAAGTGGTTTTTCCACACTAATACAAGTGCAAAAGTGGTTTCCTGCACCAACACAAGTGCGAAAAGTGGTTTTTCAACACTAACACAAGTGCGAAAAGTGGTTTTTCAACACTATCACAAGTGCAAAAAGTGTTTTTTCCACACTAATACAAGTGCAAAAGTGGTTTCCTGCACCAACACAAGTGCGAAAAGTGGTTTTTCAACACTAACACAAGTGCAAAAAGTGGTTTTTCAACACTAACACAAGTGCGAAAAGTGGTTTTTCCACACTAATACAAGTGCAAAAGTGGTTTCCTGCACCAACACAAGTGCGAAAAGTGGTTTTTCAACACTAACACAAGTGCGAAAAGTGGTTTTTCAACACTATCACAAGTGCAAAAAGTGGTTTTTCAACACTAACACAAGTGCAAAAAGTGTTTTTTCCACACTAATACAAGTGCAAAAAGTGGTTTCCTGCACCAACACAAGTGCGAAAAGTGGCTTTTCAACACTAACGCAAGTGCGAAAAGTGGTTTTTCAACAATAACACAAGTGCGAAAAGTGGTTTTTCAACACTAACACAAGTGCGAAAAGTGGGTTTTCCACACTAATACAAGTGCAAAAGTGGTTTCCTGCACCAACACAAGTGCGAAAAGTGGTTTTTCAACACTAACACAAGTGCGAAAAGTGGTTTTTCAACACTATCACAAGTGCAAAAAGTGTTTTTTCCACACTAATACAAGTGCAAAAGTGGTTTTCTGCACCAACACAAGTGCGAAAAGTAGTTTTCCAATCTAACACAAGTGCGAAAAGTGGTTTTTCAACACTAACACAAGTGCGAAAAGTGGTTTTTCCACACTAATACAAGTGCAAAAGTGGTTTTTCAACACTAACACAAGTGCGAATAGTGGTTTTTCCACACTAATACAAGTGCAAAAGTGGTTTCCTGCATCAACACAAGTGCGAAAAGTGGGTATTCAACACTAACACAAGTGCGAAAAGTGATTTTTCAACACTATCACAAGTGCAAAAAGTGTTCTTTCCACACTAATACAAGTGCAAAAGTGGTTTCCTGCACCAACACAAGTGTGAAGTGGTTTTTCAACACTAACACAAGTGCGAAAAGTGGCTTTTCAACACTAACGCAAGTGCGAAAAGTGGTTTTTCAACACTAACACAAGTGCGAAAAGTGGTTTTTCAACACTAACACAAGTGCGAAAAGTGGTTTTTCCACACTAATACAAGTGCAAAAGTGGTTTCCTGCACCAACACAAGTGCGAAAAGCAGTTTTTCAACACTAACACAAGTGCGAAAAGTGGTTTTTCAACACTAACACAAGTGCGAAAGTGTTTTTTCCACACTAATACAAGTGCAAAAGTGGTTTCCTGCACCAACACAAGTGTGAAGTGGTTTTTCAACACTAACACAAGTGCGAAAAGTGGTTTTTCAACACTAACACAAGTGCGAAAAGTTGTTTTTCCACACTAATACAAGTGCAAAAGTGGTTTCCTGCACCAACACAAGCGCGAAAAGTGGTTTTTCAACACTAACACAAGTGCAAAAAGTGGTTTTTCAACACTAACACAAGTGCGAAAAGTGTTTTTTCCACACTAATACAAGTGCAAAAGTGGTTTCCTGCACCAACACAAGTGCGAAAAGTGGTTTTTCAACACTAACACAAGTGCGAAAAGTGGTTTTTCAACACTAACACAAATGCGAAAAGTGGTTTTTCAACACTAACACAAGTGCGAAAAGTGGTTTTCCACACTAATACAAGTGCAAAAGTGGTTTCCTGCACCAACACAAGTGCGAAAAGTGGTTTTTCAACACTAACACAAGTGCGAAAAGTGGTTTTTCAACACTAACACAAGTGCGAAAAGTTGTTTTTCCACACTAATACAAGTGCAAAAGTGGTTTCCTGCACCAACACAAGTGCGAAAAGTGGTTTTTCAACACTAACACAAGTGCGAAAAGTGGTTTTTCAACACTAACACAAGTGCGAAAAGTGGTTTTTCAACACTATCACAAGTGCAAAAAGTGTTTTTTCCACACTAATACAAGTGCAAAAGTGGTTTCCTGCACCAACACAAGTGCGAAGTGGTTTTTCAACACTAACACAAGTGCGAAAAGTGGTTTTTCAACACTAACACAAGTGCGAAAAGTTGTTTTTCCACACTAATACAAGTGCAAAAGTGGTTTCCTGCACCAACACAAGTGCGAAAAGTGGTTTTTCAACACTAACACCAGTGCGAAAAGTGGTTTTTCAACACTAACACAAGTGCGAAAAGTGTTTTTTCCACACTAATACAAGTGCAAAAGTGGTTTCCTGCACCAACACAAGTGCGAAAAGTGGCTTTTCAACACTAACGCAAGTGCGAAAAGTGGTTTTTCAACACTAACACAAGTGCGAAAAGTGGTTTTTCAACACTAACACAAGTGCGAAAAGTGGTTTTTCCACACTAATACAAGTGCAAAAGTGGTTTCCTGCACCAACACAAGTGCGAAAAGTGGTTTTTCAACACTAACACAAGTGCAAAAAGTGTTTTTTCCACACTAATACAAGTGCAAAAAGTGGTTTCCTGCACCAACACAAGTGCGAAAAGTGGCTTTTCAACACTAACGCAAGTGCGAAAAGTGGTTTTTCAACACTAACACAAGTGCGAAAAGTGGTTTTTCAACACTAACACAAGTGCGAAAAGTGGTTTTGCCACACTAATACAAGTGCAAAAGTGGTTTCCTGCACCAACACAAGTGCGAAAAGCAGTTTTTCAACACTAACACAAGTGCGAAAAGTGGTTTTTCAACACTAACACAAGTGCGAAAAGTGTTTTTTCCACACTAATACAAGTGCAAAAGTGGTTTCCTGCACCAACACAAGTGCGAAGTGGTTTTTCAACACTAACACAAGTGCGAAAAGTGGTTTTTCAACACTAACACAAGTGCGAAAAGTTGTTTTTCCACACTAATACAAGTGCAAAAGTGGTTTCCTGCACCAACACAAGCGCGAAAAGTGGTTTTTCAACACTAACACAAGTGCAAAAAGTGGTTTTTCAACACTAACACAAGTGCGAAAAGTGTTTTTTCCACACTAATACAAGTGCAAAAGTGGTTTCCTGCACCAACACAAGTGTGAAAAGTGGTTTTTCAACACTAACATAAGTGCAAAAGTGGTTTCCTGCACCAACACAAGTGCGAAAAGTGGTTTTTCAACACTAACACAAGTGCGAAAAGTGGTTTTTCAACACTAACACAAGTGCAAAAAGTGGTTTTTCAACACTAACACAAGTGCGAAAAGTGTTTTTTCCACACTAATACAAGTGCAAAAGTGGTTTCCTGCACCAACACAAGTGCGAAAAGTGGTTTTTCAACACTAATACAAGTGCAAAAGTGGTTTTTCAACACTAACACAAGTGCGAAAAGTGGTTTTTCAACACTAACACAAGTGCGAAAAGTGGTTTTTCAACACTAACACAAGTGCAAAAAGTGGTTTTTCCACACTAATACAAGTGCAAAAGTGGTTTCCTGCACCAACACAAGTGCGAAAAGTGGTTTTTCAACACTAACACAAGTGCGAAAAGTGGTTTTTCAACACTAACACAAGTGCGAAAAGTGGTTTTTCCACACTAATACAAGTGCAAAAAGTGTTTTTTACACACTAATACAAGTGCAAAAGTGGTTTCCTGCACCAACACAAGTGCGAAAAGTGGTTTTTCAACACTAACACAAGTGCGAAAAGTGGTTTTTCAACACTATCACAAGTGCAAAAAGTGTTTTTTCCACACTAATACAAGTGCAAAAGTGGTTTTTCAACACTAACACAAGTGCGAAAAGTGGTTTTTCAACACTAACACAAGTGCGAAAAGTGGTTTTTCCACACTAATACAAGTGCAAAAGTGGTTTTTCAACACTAACACAAGTGCGAAAAGTGGTTTTTCAACACTAACACAAGTGCGAAAAGTGGTTTTTCAACACTAACACAAGTGCGAAAAGTGGTTTTTCAACACTAACACAAGTGCGAAAAGTGGTTTGTCCACACTAATACAAGTGCAAAAGTGGTTTCCTGCACCAACACAAGTGCGAAAAGTGGTTTTTCAACACTAACACAAGTGCGAAAAGTGGTTTTTCAACACTAACACAAGTGCGAAAAGTGGTTTTTCAACACTAACACAAGTGCAAAAAGTGGTTTTTCAACACTAATACAAGTGCGAAAAGTGGTTTTTCAAAACTATCACAAGTGCAAAAAGTGTTTTTTCCACATCAATACAAGTGCAAAAGTGGTTTCCTGCCAACACAAGGGCGAAAAGTGGGTTTTCAACACTAACACAAGTGCGAAAAGTGGTTTTTTCCACACTAATACAAGTGCAACATTGGTTTCCTGCACCAACACAAGTGCGAAAAGTGGTTTTTCACACTAACACAAGTGCGAAAAGTGGTTTTTCAACACTATCACAAGTGCAAAAAGTGTTTTTTCCACACTAATACAAGTGCAAAACTGGTTTCCTACACCAACACAAGTGCGAAAAGTGGTTTTTCAACACTAACACAAGTGCGAAAAGTGGTTTTTCAACACTAACACAAGTGCGAAAAGTGGTTTTTCAACACTAACACAAGTGCGAAAAGTGTTTTTTCCACACTAATACAAGTGCAAAAGTGGTTTCCTGCACCAACAAAAGTGCGAAAAGTGGTTTTTCAACACTAACACAAGTGCGAAAAGTGGTTTTTCAACACTAACACAAGTGCGAAAAATGGTTTTTCAACACTAACACAAGAGCGAAAAGTGTTTTTTCCACACTAATACAAGTGCAAAAGTGGTTTCCTGCACCAACACAAGTGCGAAAAGTGGTTTTTCAACACGAACACAAGTGCAAAAAGTGGTTTTTCAACACTAACACAAGTGCGAAAAGTGGTTTTTCCACACTAATACAAGTGCAAAAGTGGTTTCCTGCACCAACACAAGTGCGAAAAGTGGTTTTTCAACACTAACACAAGTGCGAAAAGTGGTTTTTCAACACTATCACAAGTGCAAAAAGTGGTTTTTCAACACTAACACAAGTGCAAAAAGTGTTTTTTCCACACTAATACAAGTGCAAAAAGTGGTTTCCTGCACCAACACAAGTGCGAAAAGTGGCTTTTCAACACTAACGCAAGTGCGAAAAGTGGTTTTTCAACAATAACACAAGTGCGAAAAGTGGTTTTTCAACACTAACACAAGTGCGAAAAGTGGGTTTTCCACACTAATACAAGTGCAAAAGTGGTTTCCTGCACCAACACAAGTGCGAAAAGTGGTTTTTCAACACTAACACAAGTGCGAAAAGTGGTTTTTCAACACTATCACAAGTGCAAAAAGTGTTTTTTCCACACTAATACAAGTGCAAAAGTGGTTTTCTGCACCAACACAAGTGCAAAAAGTAGTTTTCCAATCTAACACAAGTGCGAAAAGTGGTTTTTCAACACTAACACAAGTGCGAAAAGTGGTTTTTCCACACTAATACAAGTGCAAAAGTGGTTTTTCAACACTAACACAAGTGCGAAAAGTGGTTTTTCCACACTAATACAAGTGCAAAAGTGGTTTCCTGCATCAACACAAGTGCGAAAAGTGGGTATTCAACACTAACACAAGTGCGAAAAGTGGCTTTTCAACACTAACGCAAGTGCGAAAAGTGGTTTTTCAACACTAACACAAGTGCAAAAAGTGGTTTTTCCACACTATCACAAGTGCAAAAAGTGTTCTTTCCACACTAATACAAGTGCAAAAGTGGTTTCCTGCACCAACACAAGTGTGAAGTGGTTTTTCAACACTAACACAAGTGCGAAAAGTGGCTTTTCAACACTAACGCAAGTGCGAAAAGTGGTTTTTCAACACTAACACAAGTGCGAAAAGTGGTTTTTCAACACTAACACAAGTGCGAAAAGTGGTTTTTCCACACTAATACAAGTGCAAAAGTGGTTTCCTGCACCAACACAAGTGCGAAAAGCAGTTTTTCAACACTAACACAAGTGCGAAAAGTGGTTTTTCAACACTAACACAAGTGCGAAAGTGTTTTTTCCACACTAATACAAGTGCAAAAGTGGTTTCCTGCACCAACACAAGTGTGAAGTGGTTTTTCAACACTAACACAAGTGCGAAAAGTGGTTTTTCAACACTAACACAAGTGCGAAAAGTTGTTTTTCCACACTAATACAAGTGCAAAAGTGGTTTCCTGCACCAACACAAGCGCGAAAAGTGGTTTTTCAACACTAACACAAGTGCAAAAAGTGGTTTTTCAACACTAACACAAGTGCGAAAAGTGTTTTTTCCACACTAATACAAGTGCAAAAGTGGTTTCCTGCACCAACACAAGTGCGAAAAGTGGTTTTTCAACACTAACACAAGTGCGAAAAGTGGTTTTTCAACACTAACACAAATGCGAAAAGTGGTTTTTCAACACTAACACAAGTGCGAAAAGTGGTTTTCCACACTAATACAAGTGCAAAAGTGGTTTCCTGCACCAACACAAGTGCGAAAAGTGGTTTTTCAACACTAACACAAGTGCGAAAAGTGGTTTTTCAACACTAACACAAGTGCGAAAAGTTGTTTTTCCACACTAATACAAGTGCAAAAGTGGTTTCCTGCACCAACACAAGTGCGAAAAGTGGTTTTTCAACACTAACACAAGTGCGAAAAGTGGTTTTTCAACACTAACACAAGTGCGAAAAGTGGTTTTTCAACACTATCACAAGTGCAAAAAGTGTTTTTTCCACACTAATACAAGTGCAAAAGTGGTTTCCTGCACCAACACAAGTGCGAAGTGGTTTTTCAACACTAACACAAGTGCGAAAAGTGGTTTTTCAACACTAACACAAGTGCGAAAAGTTGTTTTTCCACACTAATACAAGTGCAAAAGTGGTTTCCTGCACCAACACAAGTGCGAAAAGTGGTTTTTCAACACTAACACCAGTGCGAAAAGTGTTTTTTCAACACTAACACAAGTGCGAAAAGTGTTTTTTCCACACTAATACAAGTGCAAAAGTGGTTTCCTGCACCAACACAAGTGCGAAAAGTGGCTTTTCAACACTAACGCAAGTGCGAAAAGTGGTTTTTCAACACTAACACAAGTGCGAAAAGTGGTTTTTCAACACTAATACAAGTGCGAAAAGTGGTTTTTCCACACTAATACAAGTGCAAAAGTGGTTTCCTGCACCAACACAAGTGTGAAAAGTGGTTTTTCAACACTAACACAAGTGCAAAAAGTGTTTTTTCCACACTAATACAAGTGCAAAAAGTGGTTTCCTGCACCAACACAAGTGCGAAAAGTGGCTTTTCAACACTAACGCAAGTGCGAAAAGTGGTTTTTCAACACTAACACAAGTGCGAAAAGTGGTTTTTCAACACTAACACAAGTGCGAAAAGTGGTTTTGCCACACTAATACAAGTGCAAAAGTGGTTTCCTGCACCAACACAAGTGCGAAAAGCAGTTTTTCAACACTAACACAAGTGCGAAAAGTGGTTTTTCAACACTAACACAAGTGCGAAAAGTGTTTTTTCCACCCTAATACAAGTGCAAAAGTGGTTTCCTGCACCAACACAAGTGCGAAGTGGTTTTTCAACACTAACACAAGTGCGAAAAGTGGTTTTTCAACACTAACACAAGTGCGAAAAGTGGTTTTTCCACACTAATACAAGTGCAAAAGTGGTTTTTCAACACTAACACAAGTGCGAAAAGTGGTTTTTCAACACTAACACAAGTGCGAAAAGTGGTTTTTCCACACTAATACAAGTGCAAAAGTGGTTTTTCAACACTAACACAAGTGCGAAAAGTGGTTTTTCAACACTAACACAAGTGCGAAAAGTGGTTTTTCAACACTAACACAAGTGCGAAAAGTGGTTTTTCAACACTAACACAAGTGCGAAAAGTGGTTTGTCCACACTAATACAAGTGCAAAAGTGGTTTCCTGCACCAACACAAGTGCGAAAAGTGGTTTTTCAACACTAACACAAGTGCGAAAAGTGGTTTTTCAACACTAACACAAGTGCGAAAAGTGGTTTTTCAACACTAACACAAGTGCAAAAAGTGGTTTTTCAACACTAATACAAGTGCGAAAAGTGGTTTTTCAAAACTATCACAAGTGCAAAAAGTGTTTTTTCCACATCAATACAAGTGCAAAAGTGGTTTCCTGCCAACACAAGGGCGAAAAGTGGGTTTTCAACACTAACACAAGTGCGAAAAGTGGTTTTTTCCACACTAATACAAGTGCAACATTGGTTTCCTGCACCAACACAAGTGCGAAAAGTGGTTTTTCACACTAACACAAGTGCGAAAAGTGGTTTTTCAACACTATCACAAGTGCAAAAAGTGTTTTTTCCACACTAATACAAGTGCAAAACTGGTTTCCTACACCAACACAAGTGCGAAAAGTGGTTTTTCAACACTAACACAAGTGCGAAAAGTGGTTTTTCAACACTAACACAAGTGCGAAAAGTGGTTTTTCAACACTAACACAAGTGCGAAAAGTGTTTTTTCCACACTAATACAAGTGCAAAAGTGGTTTCCTGCACCAACAAAAGTGCGAAAAGTGGTTTTTCAACACTAACACAAGTGCGAAAAGTGGTTTTTCAACACTAACACAAGTGCGAAAAATGGTTTTTCAACACTAACACAAGAGCGAAAAGTGTTTTTTCCACACTAATACAAGTGCAAAAGTGGTTTCCTGCACCAACACAAGTGCGAAAAGTGGTTTTTCAACACGAACACAAGTGCAAAAAGTGGTTTTTCAACACTAACACAAGTGCGAAAAGTGGTTTTTCCACACTAATACAAGTGCAAAAGTGGTTTCCTGCACCAACACAAGTGCGAAAAGTGGTTTTTCAACACTAACACAAGTGCGAAAAGTGGTTTTTCAACACTATCACAAGTGCAAAAAGTGGTTTTTCAACACTAACACAAGTGCAAAAAGTGTTTTTTCCACACTAATACAAGTGCAAAAAGTGGTTTCCTGCACCAACACAAGTGCGAAAAGTGGCTTTTCAACACTAACGCAAGTGCGAAAAGTGGTTTTTCAACAATAACACAAGTGCGAAAAGTGGTTTTTCAACACTAACACAAGTGCGAAAAGTGGGTTTTCCACACTAATACAAGTGCAAAAGTGGTTTCCTGCACCAACACAAGTGCGAAAAGTGGTTTTTCAACACTAACACAAGTGCGAAAAGTGGTTTTTCAACACTATCACAAGTGCAAAAAGTGTTTTTTCCACACTAATACAAGTGCAAAAGTGGTTTTCTGCACCAACACAAGTGCAAAAAGTAGTTTTCCAATCTAACACAAGTGCGAAAAGTGGTTTTTCAACACTAACACAAGTGCGAAAAGTGGTTTTTCCACACTAATACAAGTGCAAAAGTGGTTTTTCAACACTAACACAAGTGCGAAAAGTGGTTTTTCCACACTAATACAAGTGCAAAAGTGGTTTCCTGCATCAACACAAGTGCGAAAAGTGGGTATTCAACACTAACACAAGTGCGAAAAGTGGCTTTTCAACACTAACGCAAGTGCGAAAAGTGGTTTTTCAACACTAACACAAGTGCAAAAAGTGGTTTTTCCACACTATCACAAGTGCAAAAAGTGTTCTTTCCACACTAATACAAGTGCAAAAGTGGTTTCCTGCACCAACACAAGTGTGAAGTGGTTTTTCAACACTAACACAAGTGCGAAAAGTGGCTTTTCAACACTAACGCAAGTGCGAAAAGTGGTTTTTCAACACTAACACAAGTGCGAAAAGTGGTTTTTCAACACTAACACAAGTGCGAAAAGTGGTTTTTCCACACTAATACAAGTGCAAAAGTGGTTTCCTGCACCAACACAAGTGCGAAAAGCAGTTTTTCAACACTAACACAAGTGCGAAAAGTGGTTTTTCAACACTAACACAAGTGCGAAAGTGTTTTTTCCACACTAATACAAGTGCAAAAGTGGTTTCCTGCACCAACACAAGTGTGAAGTGGTTTTTCAACACTAACACAAGTGCGAAAAGTGGTTTTTCAACACTAACACAAGTGCGAAAAGTTGTTTTTCCACACTAATACAAGTGCAAAAGTGGTTTCCTGCACCAACACAAGCGCGAAAAGTGGTTTTTCAACACTAACACAAGTGCAAAAAGTGGTTTTTCAACACTAACACAAGTGCGAAAAGTGTTTTTTCCACACTAATACAAGTGCAAAAGTGGTTTCCTGCACCAACACAAGTGCGAAAAGTGGTTTTTCAACACTAACACAAGTGCGAAAAGTGGTTTTTCAACACTAACACAAATGCGAAAAGTGGTTTTTCAACACTAACACAAGTGCGAAAAGTGGTTTTCCACACTAATACAAGTGCAAAAGTGGTTTCCTGCACCAACACAAGTGCGAAAAGTGGTTTTTCAACACTAACACAAGTGCGAAAAGTGGTTTTTCAACACTAACACAAGTGCGAAAAGTTGTTTTTCCACACTAATACAAGTGCAAAAGTGGTTTCCTGCACCAACACAAGTGCGAAAAGTGGTTTTTCAACACTAACACAAGTGCGAAAAGTGGTTTTTCAACACTAACACAAGTGCGAAAAGTGGTTTTTCAACACTATCACAAGTGCAAAAAGTGTTTTTTCCACACTAATACAAGTGCAAAAGTGGTTTCCTGCACCAACACAAGTGCGAAGTGGTTTTTCAACACTAACACAAGTGCGAAAAGTGGTTTTTCAACACTAACACAAGTGCGAAAAGTTGTTTTTCCACACTAATACAAGTGCAAAAGTGGTTTCCTGCACCAACACAAGTGCGAAAAGTGGTTTTTCAACACTAACACCAGTGCGAAAAGTGGTTTTTCAACACTAACACAAGTGCGAAAAGTGTTTTTTCCACACTAATACAAGTGCAAAAGTGGTTTCCTGCACCAACACAAGTGCGAAAAGTGGCTTTTCAACACTAACGCAAGTGCGAAAAGTGGTTTTTCAACACTAACACAAGTGCGAAAAGTGGTTTTTCAACACTAATACAAGTGCGAAAAGTGGTTTTTCCACACTAATACAAGTGCAAAAGTGGTTTCCTGCACCAACACAAGTGTGAAAAGTGGTTTTTCAACACTAACACAAGTGCAAAAAGTGTTTTTTCCACACTAATACAAGTGCAAAAAGTGGTTTCCTGCACCAACACAAGTGCGAAAAGTGGCTTTTCAACACTAACGCAAGTGCGAAAAGTGGTTTTTCAACACTAACACAAGTGCGAAAAGTGGTTTTTCAACACTAACACAAGTGCGAAAAGTGGTTTTGCCACACTAATACAAGTGCAAAAGTGGTTTCCTGCACCAACACAAGTGCGAAAAGCAGTTTTTCAACACTAACACAAGTGCGAAAAGTGGTTTTTCAACACTAACACAAGTGCGAAAAGTGTTTTTTCCACACTAATACAAGTGCAAAAGTGGTTTCCTGCACCAACACAAGTGCGAAGTGGTTTTTCAACACTAACACAAGTGCGAAAAGTGGTTTTTCAACACTAACACAAGTGCGAAAAGTTGTTTTTCCACACTAATACAAGTGCAAAAGTGGTTTCCTGCACCAACACAAGCGCGAAAAGTGGTTTTTCAACACTAACACAAGTGCAAAAAGTGGTTTTTCAACACTAACACAAGTGCGAAAAGTGTTTTTTCCACACTAATACAAGTGCAAAAGTGGTTTCCTGCACCAACACAAGTGTGAAAAGTGGTTTTTCAACACTAACATAAGTGCAAAAGTGGTTTCCTGCACCAACACAAGTGCGAAAAGTGGTTTTTCAACACTAACACAAGTGCGAAAAGTGGTTTTTCAACACTAACACAAGTGCAAAAAGTGGTTTTTCAACACTAACACAAGTGCGAAAAGTGTTTTTTCCACACTAATACAAGTGCAAAAGTGGTTTCCTGCACCAACACAAGTGCGAAAAGTGGTTTTTCAACACTAATACAAGTGCAAAAGTGGTTTTTCAACACTAACACAAGTGCGAAAAGTGGTTTTTCAACACTAACACAAGTGCGAAAAGTGGTTTTTCAACACTAACACAAGTGCAAAAAGTGGTTTTTCCACACTAATACAAGTGCAAAAGTGGTTTCCTGCACCAACACAAGTGCGAAAAGTGGTTTTTCAACACTAACACAAGTGCGAAAAGTGGTTTTTCAACACTAACACAAGTGCGAAAAGTGGTTTTTCCACACTAATACAAGTGCAAAAAGTGTTTTTTACACACTAATACAAGTGCAAAAGTGGTTTCCTGCACCAACACAAGTGCGAAAAGTGGTTTTTCAACACTAACACAAGTGCGAAAAGTGGTTTTTCAACACTATCACAAGTGCAAAAAGTGTTTTTTCCACACTAATACAAGTGCAAAAGTGGTTTTTCAACACTAACACAAGTGCGAAAAGTGGTTTTTCAACACTAACACAAGTGCGAAAAGTGGTTTTTCCACACTAATACAAGTGCAAAAGTGGTTTTTCAACACTAACACAAGTGCGAAAAGTGGTTTTTCAACACTAACACAAGTGCGAAAAGTGGTTTTTCAACACTAACACAAGTGCGAAAAGTGGTTTTTCAACACTAACACAAGTGCGAAAAGTGGTTTTTCCACACTAATACAAGTGCAAAAGTGGTTTCCTGCACCAACACAAGTGCGAAAAGTGGTTTTTCAACACTAACACAAGTGCGAAAAGTGGTTTTTCAACACTAACACAAGTGCGAAAAGTGGTTTTTCAACACTAACACAAGTGCGAAAAGTGGTTTTTCAACACTAACACAAGTGCAAAAAGTGGTTTTTCCACACTAATACAAGTGCAAAAGTGGTTTCCTGCACCAACACAAGTGCGAAAAGTGGTTTTTCAACACTAACACAAGTGCGAAAAGTGGTTTTTCCACACTAATACAAGTGCAAAAGTGGTTTCCTGCACCAACACAAGTGCGAAAAGTGGTTTTTCAACACTAACACAAGTGCGAAAAGTGGTTTTTCAACACTAACACAAGTGCAAAAAGTGGTTTTTCCACACTAATACAAGTGCAAAAGTGGTTTCCTGCACCAACACAAGTGCGAAAAGTGGTTTTCAACACTAACACAAGTGCGAAAAGTGGTTTTTCAACACTATCACGAGTGCAAAAAGTGTTTTTGCCACACTAATACAAGTGCAAAAGTGGTTTCCTGCACCAACACAAGTGTGAAAAGTGGTTTTTCAACACTAACACAAGTGCGAAAAGTGGTTTTTCAACACTAACACAAGTGCGAAAAGTGGTTTTTCAACACTAACACAAGTGCGAAAAGTGGTTTTTCAACACTAACACAAGTGCGAAAAGTGGTTTTTCAACACTAACACAAGTGCGAAAAGTGGTTTTTCAACACTAACACAAGTGCGAAAAGTGGTTTTTCAACACTAACACAAGTGCGAAAAGTGGTTTTTCAACACTAACACAAGTGCGAAAAGTGGTTTTTCCACACTAATACAAGTGCAAAAGTGGTTTCCTGCACCAACACAAGTGCGAAAAGTGGTTTTTCAACACTAACACAAGTGCGAAAAGTGGTTTTTCAACACTATCACAAGTGCAAAAAGTGTTTTTTCCACACTAATACAAGTGCAAAAGTGGTTTCCTGCACCAACACAAGTGCGAAAAGTGGTTTTTCAATACCAACACAAGTGCGAAAAGTAGTTTTTCAACATTAACACAAGTGCGAAAAGTGGTTTTTCCACACTAATACAAGTGCAAAAGTGGTTTCCTGCACCAACACAAGTGCGAAAAGTTTTTTTCAACACTAACACAAGTGCGAAAAGTGGTTTTTCAACACTATCACAAGTGCAAAAAGTGTTTTTTCCACACTAATACAAGTGCAAAAGTGGTTTCCTGCACCAACACAAGTGCGAAAAGTAGTTTTTCAACACTAACACAAGTGAGAAAAGTGGTTTTTCAACACTAACACAAGTGCGGAAAGTGGTTTTTCCACACTAATACAAGTGCAAAAGTGGTTTTTCAACACTATCACAAGTGCGAAAAGTGGTTTTTCCACACTAATACAAGTGCAAAAGTGGTTTCCTGCACTAACACAAGTGCGAAAAGTGGTTTTTCAACACTAACACAAGTGCGAAAAGTGGTTTTTCAACACTAACACAAGTGCGAAAAGTGGTTTTTCAACACTAATACCAGTGCAAAAGTGGTTTTTCAACACTAACACAAGTGCGAAAAGTGGTTTTTCAACACTAACACAAGTGCGAAAAGTGGTTTTTCCACACTAATACAAGTGCAAAAGTGGTTTCCTGCACCAACACAAGTGCGAAGTGGTTTTTCAACACTAACACAAGTGCGAAAAGTGGTTTTTCAACACTAATACAAGTGCGAAAAGTTGTTTTTCCACACTAATACAAGTGCAAAAGTGGTTTCCTGCACCAACACAAGTGCGAAAAGTGGTTTTTCAACACTAACACAAGTGCGAAAAGTGTTTTTTCAACACTAACACAAGTGCGAAAAGTGTTTTTTCCACACTAATACAAGTGCAAAAGTGGTTTCCTGCACCAACACAAGTGCGAAAAGTGGCTTTTCAACACTAACGCAAGTGCGAAAAGTGGTTTTTCAACACTAACACAAGTGCGAAAAGTGGTTTTTCAACACTAACACAAGTGCGAAAAGTGGTTTTTCCACACTAATACAAGTGCAAAAGTGGTTTCCTGCACCAACACAAGTGCGAAAAGTGGTTTTTCAACACTAACACAAGTGTGAAAAGTGGTTTTTCAACACTATCACAAGTGCAAAAAGTGTTTTTTCCACACTAATACAAGTGCAAAACTGGTTTCCTACACCAACACAAGTGCGAAAAGTGGTTTTTCAACACTAACACAAGTGCGAAAAGTGGTTTTTCAACACTAACACAAGTGCGAAAAGTGGTTTTTCAACACTAACACAAGTGCGAAAAGTGTTTTTTCCACACTAATACAAGTGCAAAAGTGGTTTCCTGCACCAACAAAAGTGCGAAAAGTGGTTTTTCAACACTAACACAAGTGCGAAAAGTGGTTTTTCAACACTAACACAAGTGCGAAAAATGGTTTTTCAACACTAACACAAGAGCGAAAAGTGGTTTTTCCACACTAATACAAGTGCAAAAGTGGTTTCCTGCACCAACACAAGTGCGAAAAGTGGTTTTTCAACACTAACACAAGTGCGAAAAGTGGTTTTTCAACACTATCACAAGTGCAAAAAGTGTTTTTTCCACACTAATACAAGTGCAAAAGTGGTTTCCTGCACCAACACAAGTGCGAAAAGTGGTTTTTCAACACTAACACAAGTGCAAAAAGTGGTTTTTCAACACTAACACAAGTGCGAAAAGTGGTTTTTCCACACTAATACAAGTGCAAAAGTGGTTTCCTGCACCAACACAAGTGCGAAAAGTGGTTTTTCAACACTAACACAAGTGCGAAAAGTGGTTTTTCAACACTATCACAAGTGCAAAAAGTGGTTTTTCAACACTAACACAAGTGCAAAAAGTGTTTTTTCCACACTAATACAAGTGCAAAAAGTGGTTTCCTGCACCAACACAAGTGCGAAAAGTGGCTTTTCAACACTAACGCAAGTGCGAAAAGTGGTTTTTCAACAATAACACAAGTGCGAAAAGTGGTTTTTCAACACTAACACAAGTGCGAAAAGTGGTTTTTCCACACTAATACAAGTGCAAAAGTGGTTTCCTGCACCAACACAAGTGCGAAAAGTGGTTTTTCAACACTAACACAAGTGCGAAAAGTGGTTTTTCAACACTATCACAAGTGCAAAAAGTGTTTTTTCCACACTAATACAAGTGCAAAAGTGGTTTTCTGCACCAACACAAGTGCGAAAAGTAGTTTTCCAATCTAACACAAGTGCGAAAAGTGGTTTTTCAACACTAACACAAGTGCGAAAAGTGGTTTTTCCACACTAATACAAGTGCAAAAGTGGTTTTTCAACACTAACACAAGTGCGAAAAGTGGTTTTTCCACACTAATACAAGTTCAAAAGTGGTTTCCTGCATCAACACAAGTGCGAAAAGTGGGTATTCAACACTATCACAAGTGCAAAAAGTGTTTTTTCCACACTAATACAAGTGCAAAAGTGGTTTCCTGCACCAACACAAGTGCGAAAAGTGGTTTTTCAACACTAACACAAGTGCAAAAAGTGGTTTTTCAACACTAACACAAGTGCGAAAAGTGGTTTTTCCACACTAATACAAGTGCAAAAGTGGTTTCCTGCACCAACACAAGTGCGAAAAGTGGTTTTTCAACACTAACACAAGTGCGAAAAGTGGTTTTTCAACACTATCACAAGTGCAAAAAGTGGTTTTTCAACACTAACACAAGTGCAAAAAGTGTTTTTTCCACACTAATACAAGTGGAAAAAGTGGTTTCCTGCACCAACACAAGTGCGAAAAGTGGCTTTTCAACACTAACGCAAGTGCGAAAAGTGGTTTTTCAACAATAACACAAGTGCGAAAAGTGGTTTTTCAACACTAACACAAGTGCGAAAAGTGGTTTTTCCACACTAATACAAGTGCAAAAGTGGTTTCCTGCACCAACACAAGTGCGAAAAGTGGTTTTTCAACACTAACACAAGTGCGAAAAGTGGTTTTTCAACACTATCACAAGTGCAAAAAGTGTTTTTTCCACACTAATACAAGTGCAAAAGTGGTTTTCTGCACCAACACAAGTGCGAAAAGTAGTTTTCCAATCTAACACAAGTGCGAAAAGTGGTTTTTCAACACTAACACAAGTGCGAAAAGTGGTTTTTCCACACTAATACAAGTGCAAAAGTGGTTTTTCAACACTAACACAAGTGCGAAAAGTGGTTTTTCCACACTAATACAAGTGCGAAAAGTGATTTTTCAACACTATCACAAGTGCAAAAAGTGTTCTTTCCACACTAATACAAGTGCAAAAGTGGTTTCCTGCACCAACACAAGTGCGAAAAGTGGTTTTTCAACATAATCACAAGTGCAAAAAGTGTTTTTTCCACACTAATACAAGTGCAAAAAGTGTTTTCCTGCACCAACACAAGTGCGAAAAGTGGCTTTTCAACACTAACGCAAGTGCGAAAAGTGGTTTTTCAACACTAACACAAGTGCGAAAAGTGGTTTTTCAACACTAACACAAGTGCAAAAAGTGGTTTTTCCACACTAATAGAAGTGCAAAAGTGGTTTCCTGCACCAACACAAGTGCAAAAAGCAGTTTTTCAACACTAACACAAGTGCGAAAAGTGGTTTTTCAACACTAATACAAGTGCAAAAGTGGTTTCCTGCACCAACACAAGTGCGAAAAGTGGTTTTTCAACACTAACACAAGTGCGAAAAGTGGTTTTTCAACACTAACACAAATGCGAAAAGTGGTTTTTCAACACTAACACAAGTGCGAAAAGTGGTTTTCCACACTAATACAAGTGCAAAAGTGGTTTCCTGCACCAACACAAGTGCGAAAAGTGGTTTTTCAACACTAACACAAGTGCGAAAAGTGGTTTTTCAACACTAACACAAGTGCGAAAAGTTGTTTTTCCACACTAATACAAGTGCAAAAGTGGTTTCCTGCACCAACACAAGTGCGAAAAGTGGTTTTTCAACACTAACACAAGTGCGAAAAGTGGTTTTTCAACACTAACACAAGTGCGAAAAGTGGTTTTTCAACACTATCACAAGTGCAAAAAGTGCTTTTTCCACACTAATACAAGTGCAAAAGTGGTTTCCTGCACCAACACAAGTGCGAAGTGGTTTTTCAACACTAACACAAGTGCGAAAAGTGGTTTTTCAACACTAACACAAGTGCGAAAAGTTGTTTTTCCACACTAATACAAGTGCAAAAGTGGTTTCCTGCACCAACACAAGTGCGAAAAGTGGTTTTTCAACACTAACACCAGTGCGAAAAGTGGTTTTTCAACACTAACACAAGTGCGAAAAGTGTTTTTTCCACACTAATACAAGTGCAAAAAGTGGTTTCCTGCACCAACACAAGTGCGAAAAGTGGCTTTTCAACACTAACGCAAGTGCGAAAAGTGGTTTTTCAACACTAACACAAGTGCGAAAAGTGGTTTTTCAACACTAACACAAGTGCGAAAAGTGGTTTTTCCACACTAATACAAGTGCAAAAGTGGTTTCCTGCACCAACACAAGTGCGAAAAGCAGTTTTTCAACACTAACACAAGTGCGAAAAGTGGTTTTTCAACACTAACACAAGTGCGAAAAGTGTTTTTTCCACACTAATACAAGTGCAAAAGTGGTTTCCTGCACCAACACAAGTGCGAAGTGGTTTTTCAACACTAACACAAGTGCGAAAAGTGGTTTTTCAACACTAACACAAGTGCGAAAAGTTGTTTTTCCACACTAATACAAGTGCAAAAGTGGTTTCCTGCACCAACACAAGCGCGAAAAGTGGTTTTTCAACACTAACACAAGTGCAAAAAGTGGTTTTTCAACACTAACACAAGTGCGAAAAGTGTTTTTTCCACACTAATACAAGTGCAAAAGTGGTTTCCTGCACCAACACA
Organism: Myxine glutinosa; assembly: GCF_964187855.1. Taxonomy (NCBI): domain Eukaryota; kingdom Metazoa; phylum Chordata; class Myxini; order Myxiniformes; family Myxinidae; genus Myxine; species Myxine glutinosa. The sequence goes on along the minus strand of NW_027617952.1, from coordinate 68,841 downwards.
AGTGTGAAAAGTGGTTTTTCAACACTAACATAAGTGCAAAAGTGGTTTCCTGCACCAACACAAGTGCGAAAAGTGGTTTTTCAACACTAACACAAGTGCGAAAAGTGGTTTTTCAACACTAACACAAATGCAAAAAGTGGTTTTTCAACACTAACACAAGTGCAAAAAGTGGTTTTTCAACACTAACACAAGTGCGAAAAGTGTTTTTTCCACACTAATACAAGTGCAAAAGTGGTTTCCTGCACCAACACAAGTGCGAAAAGTGGTTTTTCAACACTAATACAAGTGCAAAAGTGGTTTTTCAACACTAACACAAGTGCGAAAAGTGGTTTTTCAACACTAACACAAGTGCGAAAAGTGGTTTTTCAACACTAACACAAGTGCAAAAAGTGGTTTTCCCACACTAATACAAGTGCAAAAGTGGTTTCCTGCACCAACACAAGTGCGAAAAGTGGTTTTTCAACACTAACACAAGTGCGAAAAGTGGTTTTTCAACACTAACACAAGTGCGAAAAGTGGTTTTTCCACACTAATACAAGTGCAAAAAGTGTTTTTTACACACTAATACAAGTGCAAAAGTGGTTTCCTGCACCAACACAAGTGCGAAAAGTGGTTTTTCAACACTAACACAAGTGCGAAAAGTGGTTTTTCAACACTATCACAAGTGCAAAAAGTGTTTTTTCCACACTAATACAAGTGCAAAAGTGGTTTTTCAACACTAACACAAGTGCGAAAAGTGGTTTTTCAACACTAACACAAGTGCGAAAAGTGGTTTTTCCACACTAATACAAGTGCAAAAGTGGTTTTTCAACACTAACACAAGTGCGAAAAGTGGTTTTTCAACACTAACACAAGTGCGAAAAGTGGTTTTTCAACACTAACACAAGTGCGAAAAGTGGTTTTTCCACACTAATACAAGTGCAAAAGTGGTTTCCTGCACCAACACAAGTGCGAAAAGTGGTTTTTCAACACTAACACAAGTGCGAAAAGTGGTTTTTCAACACTAACACAAGTGCGAAAAGTGGTTTTTCAACACTAACACAAGTGCAAAAAGTGGTTTTTCAACACTAACACAAGTGCGAAAAGTGTTTTTTCCACACTAATACAAGTGCAAAAGTGGTTTCCTGCACCAACACAAGTGCGAAAAGTGGTTTTTCAACACTAATACAAGTGCAAAAGTGGTTTTTCAACACTAACACAAGTGCGAAAAGTGGTTTTTCAACACTAACACAAGTGCGAAAAGTGGTTTTTCAACACTAACACAAGTGCAAAAAGTGGTTTTCCCACACTAATACAAGTGCAAAAGTGGTTTCCTGCACCAACACAAGTGCGAAAAGTGGTTTTTCAACACTAACACAAGTGCGAAAAGTGGTTTTTCAACACTAACACAAGTGCGAAAAGTGGTTTTTCCACACTAATACAAGTGCAAAAAGTGTTTTTTACACACTAATACAAGTGCAAAAGTGGTTTCCTGCACCAACACAAGTGCGAAAAGTGGTTTTTCAACACTAACACAAGTGCGAAAAGTGGTTTTTCAACACTATCACAAGTGCAAAAAGTGTTTTTTCCACACTAATACAAGTGCAAAAGTGGTTTTTCAACACTAACACAAGTGCGAAAAGTGGTTTTTCAACACTAACACAAGTGCGAAAAGTGGTTTTTCCACACTAATACAAGTGCAAAAGTGGTTTTTCAACACTAACACAAGTGCGAAAAGTGGTTTTTCAACACTAACACAAGTGCGAAAAGTGGTTTTTCAACACTAACACAAGTGCGAAAAGTGGTTTTTCCACACTAATACAAGTGCAAAAGTGGTTTCCTGCACCAACACAAGTGCGAAAAGTGGTTTTTCAACACTAACACAAGTGCGAAAAGTGGTTTTTCAACACTAACACAAGTGCGAAAAGTGGTTTTTCAACACTAACACAAGTGCAAAAAGTGGTTTTTCCACACTAATACAAGTGCAAAAGTGGTTTCCTGCACCAACACAAGTGCGAAAAGTGGCTTTTCAACACTAACGCAAGTGCGAAAAGTGGTTTTTCAACACTAACACAAGTGCGAAAAGTGGTTTTTCAACACTAACACAAGTGCGAAAAGTGGTTTTTCCACACTAATACAAGTGCAAAAGTGGTTTCCTGCACCAACACAAGTGCGAAAAGCAGTTTTTCAACACTAACACAAGTGCGAAAAGTGGTTTTTCAACACTAACACAAGTGCGAAAAGTGTTTTTTCCACACTAATACAAGTGCAAAAGTGGTTTCCTGCACCAACACAAGTGCGAAGTGGTTTTTCAACACTAACACAAGTGCGAAAAGTGGTTTTTCAACACTAACACAAGTGCGAAAAGTGTTTTTTCCACACTAATACAAGTGCAAAAGTGGTTTCCTGCACCAACACAAGTGTGAAAAGTGGTTTTTCAACACTAACATAAGTGCAAAAGTGGTTTCCTGCACCAACACAAGTGCGAAAAGTGGTTTTTCAACACTAACACAAGTGCGAAAAGTGGTTTTTCAACACTAACACAAGTGCAAAAAGTGGTTTTTCAACACTAACACAAGTGCAAAAAGTGGTTTTTCAACACTAACACAAGTGCGAAAAGTGTTTTTTCCACACTAATACAAGTGCAAAAGTGGTTTCCTGCACCAACACAAGTGCGAAAAGTGGTTTTTCAACACTAATACAAGTGCAAAAGTGGTTTTTCAACACTAACACAAGTGCGAAAAGTGGTTTTTCAACACTAACACAAGTGCGAAAAGTGGTTTTTCAACACTAACACAAGTGCAAAAAGTGGTTTTTCCACACTAATACAAGTGCAAAAGTGGTTTCCTGCACCAACACAAGTGCGAAAAGTGGTTTTTCAACACTAACACAAGTGCGAAAAGTGGTTTTTCAACACTAACACAAGTGCGAAAAGTGGTTTTTCAACACTAACACAAGTGCGAAAAGTGGTTTTTCAACACTAACACAAGTGCGAAAAGTGGTTTTTCAACACTAACACAAGTGCGAAAAGTGGTTTTTCCACACTAATACAAGTGCAAAAGTGGTTTCCTGCACCAACACAAGTGCGAAAAGTGGTTTTTCAACACTAACACAAGTGCGAAAAGTGGTTTTTCAACACTATCACAAGTGCAAAAAGTGTTTTTTCCACACTAATACAAGTGCAAAAGTGGTTTCCTGCACCAACACAAGTGCGAAAAGTGGTTTTTCAATACCAACACAAGTGCGAAAAGTAGTTTTTCAACATTAACACAAGTGCGAAAAGTGGTTTTTCCACACTAATACAAGTGCAAAAGTGGTTTCCTGCACCAACACAAGTGCGAAAAGTTTTTTTCAACACTAACACAAGTGCGAAAAGTGGTTTTTCAACACTATCACAAGTGCAAAAAGTGTTTTTTCCACACTAATACAAGTGCAAAAGTGGTTTCCTGCACCAACACAAGTGCGAAAAGTAGTTTTTCAACACTAACACAAGTGAGAAAAGTGGTTTTTCAACACTAACACAAGTGCGGAAAGTGGTTTTTCCACACTAATACAAGTGCAAAAGTGGTTTTTCAACACTATCACAAGTGCGAAAAGTGGTTTTTCCACACTAATACAAGTGCAAAAGTGGTTTCCTGCACTAACACAAGTGCGAAAAGTGGTTTTTCAACACTAACACAAGTGCGAAAAGTGGTTTTTCAACACTAACACAAGTGCGAAAAGTGGTTTTTCAACACTAATACCAGTGCAAAAGTGGTTTTTCAACACTAACACAAGTGCGAAAAGTGGTTTTTCAACACTAACACAAGTGCGAAAAGTGGTTTTTCCACACTAATACAAGTGCAAAAGTGGTTTCCTGCACCAACACAAGTGCGAAGTGGTTTTTCAACACTAACACAAGTGCGAAAAGTGGTTTTTCAACACTAATACAAGTGCGAAAAGTTGTTTTTCCACACTAATACAAGTGCAAAAGTGGTTTCCTGCACCAACACAAGTGCGAAAAGTGCTTTTTCAACACTAACACAAGTGCGAAAAGTGGTTTTTCAACACTAACACAAGTGCGAAAAGTGTTTTTTCCACACTAATACAAGTGCAAAAGTGGTTTCCTGCACCAACACAAGTGCGAAAAGTGGCTTTTCAACACTAACGCAAGTGCGAAAAGTGGTTTTTCAACACTAACACAAGTGCGAAAAGTGGTTTTTCAACACTAACACAAGTGCGAAAAGTGGTTTTTCCACACTAATACAAGTGCAAAAGTGGTTTCCTGCACCAACACAAGTGCGAAAAGTGGTTTTTCAACACTAACACAAGTGTGAAAAGTGGTTTTTCAACACTATCACAAGTGCAAAAAGTGTTTTTTCCACACTAATACAAGTGCAAAACTGGTTTCCTACACCAACACAAGTGCGAAAAGTGGTTTTTCAACACTAACACAAGTGCGAAAAGTGGTTTTTCAACACTAACACAAGTGCGAAAAGTGGTTTTTCAACACTAACACAAGTGCGAAAAGTGTTTTTTCCACACTAATACAAGTGCAAAAGTGGTTTCCTGCACCAACAAAAGTGCGAAAAGTGGTTTTTCAACACTAACACAAGTGCGAAAAGTGGTTTTTCAACACTAACACAAGTGCGAAAAATGGTTTTTCAACACTAACACAAGAGCGAAAAGTGGTTTTTCCACACTAATACAAGTGCAAAAGTGGTTTCCTGCACCAACACAAGTGCGAAAAGTGGTTTTTCAACACTAACACAAGTGCGAAAAGTGGTTTTTCAACACTATCACAAGTGCAAAAAGTGTTTTTTCCACACTAATACAAGTGCAAAAGTGGTTTCCTGCACCAACACAAGTGCGAAAAGTGGTTTTTCAACACTAACACAAGTGCAAAAAGTGGTTTTTCAACACTAACACAAGTGCGAAAAGTGGTTTTTCCACACTAATACAAGTGCAAAAGTGGTTTCCTGCACCAACACAAGTGCGAAAAGTGGTTTTTCAACACTAACACAAGTGCGAAAAGTGGTTTTTCAACACTATCACAAGTGCAAAAAGTGGTTTTTCAACACTAACACAAGTGCAAAAAGTGTTTTTTCCACACTAATACAAGTGCAAAAAGTGGTTTCCTGCACCAACACAAGTGCGAAAAGTGGCTTTTCAACACTAACGCAAGTGCGAAAAGTGGTTTTTCAACAATAACACAAGTGCGAAAAGTGGTTTTTCAACACTAACACAAGTGCGAAAAGTGGTTTTTCCACACTAATACAAGTGCAAAAGTGGTTTCCTGCACCAACACAAGTGCGAAAAGTGGTTTTTCAACACTAACACAAGTGCAAAAAGTGTTTTTTCCACACTAATACAAGTGCAAAAGTGGTTTTCTGCACCAACACAAGTGCGAAAAGTAGTTTTCCAATCTAACACAAGTGCGAAAAGTGGTTTTTCAACACTAACACAAGTGCGAAAAGTGGTTTTTCCACACTAATACAAGTGCAAAAGTGGTTTTTCAACACTAACACAAGTGCGAAAAGTGGTTTTTCCACACTAATACAAGTGCAAAAGTGGTTTCCTGCATCAACACAAGTGCGAAAAGTGGGTATTCAACACTAACACAAGTGCGAAAAGTGATTTTTCAACACTATCACAAGTGCAAAAAGTGTTCTTTCCACACTAATACAAGTGCAAAAGTGGTTTCCTGCACCAACACAAGTGCGAAAAGTGGTTTTTCAACATAATCACAAGTGCAAAAAGTGTTTTTTCCACACTAATACAAGTGCAAAAAGTGTTTTCCTGCACCAACACAAGTGCGAAAAGTGGCTTTTCAACACTAACGCAAGTGCGAAAAGTGGTTTTTCAACACTAACACAAGTGCGAAAAGTGGTTTTTCAACACTAACACAAGTGCGAAAAGTGGTTTTTCCACACTAATACAAGTGCAAAAGTGGTTTCCTGCACCAACACAAGTGCAAAAAGCAGTTTTTCAACACTAACACAAGTGCGAAAAGTGGTTTTTCAACACTAATACAAGTGCAAAAGTGGTTTCCTGCACCAACACAAGTGCGAAAAGTGGTTTTTCAACACTAACACAAGTGCGAAAAGTGGTTTTTCAACACTAACACAAATGCGAAAAGTGGTTTTTCAACACTAACACAAGTGCGAAAAGTGGTTTTCCACACTAATACAAGTGCAAAAGTGGTTTCCTGCACCAACACAAGTGCGAAAAGTGGTTTTTCAACACTAACACAAGTGCGAAAAGTGGTTTTTCAACACTAACACAAGTGCGAAAAGTTGTTTTTCCACACTAATACAAGTGCAAAAGTGGTTTCCTGCACCAACACAAGTGCGAAAAGTGGTTTTTCAACACTAACACAAGTGCGAAAAGTGGTTTTTCAACACTAACACAAGTGCGAAAAGTGGTTTTTCAACACTATCACAAGTGCAAAAAGTGTTTTTTCCACACTAATACAAGTGCAAAAGTGGTTTCCTGCACCAACACAAGTGCGAAGTGGTTTTTCAACACTAACACAAGTGCGAAAAGTGGTTTTTCAACACTAACACAAGTGCGAAAAGTTGTTTTTCCACATAATACAAGTGCAAAAGTGGTTTCCTGCACCAACACAAGTGCGAAAAGTGGTTTTTCAACACTAACACCAGTGCGAAAAGTGGTTTTTCAACACTAACACAAGTGCGAAAAGTGTTTTTTTCCACACTAATACAAGTGCAAAAGTGGTTTCCTGCACCAACACAAGTGCGAAAAGTGGCTTTTCAACACTAACGCAAGTGCGAAAAGTGGTTTTTCAACACTAACACAAGTGCGAAAAGTGGTTTTTCAACACTAACACAAGTGCGAAAAGTGGTTTTTCCACACTAATACAAGTGCAAAAGTGGTTTCCTGCACCAACACAAGTGCGAAAAGTGGTTTTTCAACACTAACACAAGTGCAAAAAGTGTTTTTTCCACACTAATACAAGTGCAAAAAGTGGTTTCCTGCACCAACACAAGTGCGAAAAGTGGCTTTTCAACACTAACGCAAGTGCGAAAAGTGGTTTTTCAACACTAACACAAGTGCGAAAAGTGGTTTTTCAACACTAACACAAGTGCGAAAAGTGGTTTTTCCACACTAATACAAGTGCAAAAGTGGTTTCCTGCACCAACACAAGTGCGAAAAGCAGTTTTTCAACACTAACACAAGTGCGAAAAGTGGTTTTTCAACACTAACACAAGTGCGAAAAGTGTTTTTTCCACACTAATACAAGTGCAAAAGTGGTTTCCTGCACCAACACAAGTGCGAAGTGGTTTTTCAACACTAACACAAGTGCGAAAAGTGGTTTTTCAACACTAACACAAGTGCGAAAAGTTGTTTTTCCACACTAATACAAGTGCAAAAGTGGTTTCCTGCACCAACACAAGCGCGAAAAGTGGTTTTTCAACACTAACACAAGTGCAAAAAGTGGTTTTTCAACACTAACACAAGTGCGAAAAGTGTTTTTTCCACACTAATACAAGTGCAAAAGTGGTTTCCTGCACCAACACAAGTGTGAAAAGTGGTTTTTCAACACTAACATAAGTGCAAAAGTGGTTTCCTGCACCAACACAAGTGCGAAAAGTGGTTTTTCAACACTAACACAAGTGCGAAAAGTGGTTTTTCAACACTAACACAAATGCAAAAAGTGGTTTTTCAACACTAACACAAGTGCAAAAAGTGGTTTTTCAACACTAACACAAGTGCGAAAAGTGTTTTTTCCACACTAATACAAGTGCAAAAGTGGTTTCCTGCACCAACACAAGTGCGAAAAGTGGTTTTTCAACACTAATACAAGTGCAAAAGTGGTTTTTCAACACTAACACAAGTGCGAAAAGTGGTTTTTCAACACTAACACAAGTGCGAAAAGTGGTTTTTCAACACTAACACAAGTGCAAAAAGTGGTTTTCCCACACTAATACAAGTGCAAAAGTGGTTTCCTGCACCAACACAAGTGCGAAAAGTGGTTTTTCAACACTAACACAAGTGCGAAAAGTGGTTTTTCAACACTAACACAAGTGCGAAAAGTGGTTTTTCCACACTAATACAAGTGCAAAAAGTGTTTTTTACACACTAATACAAGTGCAAAAGTGGTTTCCTGCACCAACACAAGTGCGAAAAGTGGTTTTTCAACACTAACACAAGTGCGAAAAGTGGTTTTTCAACACTATCACAAGTGCAAAAAGTGTTTTTTCCACACTAATACAAGTGCAAAAGTGGTTTTTCAACACTAACACAAGTGCGAAAAGTGGTTTTTCAACACTAACACAAGTGCGAAAAGTGGTTTTTCCACACTAATACAAGTGCAAAAGTGGTTTTTCAACACTAACACAAGTGCGAAAAGTGGTTTTTCAACACTAACACAAGTGCGAAAAGTGGTTTTTCAACACTAACACAAGTGCGAAAAGTGGTTTTTCCACACTAATACAAGTGCAAAAGTGGTTTCCTGCACCAACACAAGTGCGAAAAGTGGTTTTTCAACACTAACACAAGTGCGAAAAGTGGTTTTTCAACACTAACACAAGTGCGAAAAGTGGTTTTTCAACACTAACACAAGTGCAAAAAGTGGTTTTTCCACACTAATACAAGTGCAAAAGTGGTTTCCTGCACCAACACAAGTGCGAAAAGTGGCTTTTCAACACTAACGCAAGTGCGAAAAGTGGTTTTTCAACACTAACACAAGTGCGAAAAGTGGTTTTTCAACACTAACACAAGTGCGAAAAGTGGTTTTTCCACACTAATACAAGTGCAAAAGTGGTTTCCTGCACCAACACAAGTGCGAAAAGCAGTTTTTCAACACTAACACAAGTGCGAAAAGTGGTTTTTCAACACTAACACAAGTGCGAAAAGTGTTTTTTCCACACTAATACAAGTGCAAAAGTGGTTTCCTGCACCAACACAAGTGCGAAGTGGTTTTTCAACACTAACACAAGTGCGAAAAGTGGTTTTTCAACACTAACACAAGTGCGAAAAGTTGTTTTTCCACACTAATACAAGTGCAAAAGTGGTTTCCTGCACCAACACAAGCGCGAAAAGTGGTTTTTCAACACTAACACAAGTGCAAAAAGTGGTTTTTCAACACTAACACAAGTGCGAAAAGTGTTTTTTCCACACTAATACAAGTGCAAAAGTGGTTTCCTGCACCAACACAAGTGTGAAAAGTGGTTTTTCAACACTAACATAAGTGCAAAAGTGGTTTCCTGCACCAACACAAGTGCGAAAAGTGGTTTTTCAACACTAACACAAGTGTGAAAAGTGGTTTTTCAACACTAACACAAGTGCAAAAAGTGGTTTTTCAACACTAACACAAGTGCAAAAAGTGGTTTTTCAACACTAACACAAGTGCGAAAAGTGTTTTTTCCACACTAATACAAGTGCAAAAGTGGTTTCCTGCACCAACACAAGTGCGAAAAGTGGTTTTTCAACACTAATACAAGTGCAAAAGTGGTTTTTCAACACTAACACAAGTGCGAAAAGTGGTTTTTCAACACTAACACAAGTGCGAAAAGTGGTTTTTCAACACTAACACAAGTGCAAAAAGTGGTTTTTCCACACTAATACAAGTGCAAAAGTGGTTTCCTGCACCAACACAAGTGCGAAAAGTGGTTTTTCAACACTAACACAAGTGCGAAAAGTGGTTTTTCAACACTAACACAAGTGCGAAAAGTGGTTTTTCCACACTAATACAAGTGCAAAAAGTGTTTTTTACACACTAATACAAGTGCAAAAGTGGTTTCCTGCACCAACACAAGTGCGAAAAGTGGTTTTTCAACACTAACACAAGTGCGAAAAGTGGTTTTTCAACACTAACACAAGTGCGAAAAGTGTTTTTTCCACACTAATACAAGTGCAAAAGTGGTTTTTCAACACTAACACAAGTGCGAAAAGTGGTTTTTCAACACTAACACAAGTGTGAAAAGTGGTTTTTCCACACTAATACAAGTGCAAAAGTGGTTTTTCAACACTAACACAAGTGCGAAAAGTGGTTTTTCAACACTAACACAAGTGCGAAAAGTGGTTTTTCAACACTAACACAAGTGCGAAAAGTGGTTTTTCCACACTAATACAAGTGCAAAAGTGGTTTCCTGCACCAACACAAGTGCGAAAAGTGGTTTTTCAACACTAACACAAGTGCGAAAAGTGGTTTTTCAACACTAACACAAGTGCGAAAAGTGGTTTTTCAACACTAACACAAGTGCAAAAAGTGGTTTTTCCACACTAATACAAGTGCAAAAGTGGTTTCCTGCACCAACACAAGTGCGAAAAGTGGTTTTTCAACACTAACACAAGTGCGAAAAGTGGTTTTTCCACACTAATACAAGTGCAAAAGTGGTTTCCTGCACTAACACAAGTGCGAAAAGTGGTTTTTCAACACTAACACACGTGCGAAAAGTGGTTTTTGAACACTAACACAAGTGCGAAAAGTGTTTTTTCCACACTAATACAAGTGCAAAAGTGGTTTCCTGCACCAACACAAGTGCGAAAAGTGGTTTTTCAACACTAACACAAGTGCGAAAAGTGGTTTTTCAACACTAACACAAGTGCGAAAAGTGGTTTTTCCACACTAATACAAGTGCAAAAGTGGTTTCCGGCACCAACGCAAGTGCGAAAAGTGGTTTTTCAACACTAACACAAGTGCGAAAAGTCGTTTTTCAACACTATCACAAGTGCAAAAAGTGTTTTTTCCACACTAATACAAGTGCAAAAGTGGTTTTTCAACACTAACACAAGTGCGAAAAGTGGTTTTTCAACACTAACACAAGTGCGAAAAGTGGTTTTTCCACACTAATACAAGTGCAAAAGTGGTTTCCTGCACCAACACAAGTGCGAAAAGTGGTTTTTCAACACTAACACAAGTGCGAAAAGTGGTTTTTCAACACTAACACAAGTGCGAAAAGTGGTTTTTCCACACTAATACAAGTGCAAAAGTGGTTTCCTGCACCAACACAAGTGCGAAAAGTGTTTTTTCAACACTAACACAAGTGCGAAAAGTGGTTTTTCAACACTAACACAAGTGCGAAAAGTGGTTTTTCAACACTAACACAAGTGCAAAAAGTGGTTTTTCCACACTAATACAAGTGCAAAAGTGGTTTCCTGCACCAACACAAGTGCGAAAAGTGGTTTTTCAACACTAACACAAGTGCGAAAAGTGGTTTTTCAACACTAACACAAGTGCGAAAAGTGGTTTTTCCACACTAATACAAGTGCAAAAGTGGTTTCCTGCACCAACACAAGTGCGAAAAGTGGTTTTCAACACTAACACAAGTGCGAAAAGTGGTTTTTCAACACTATCACGAGTGCAAAAAGTGTTTTTTCCACACTAATACAAGTGCAAAAGTGGTTTCCTGCACCAACACAAGTGTGAAAAGTGGTTTTTCAATACCAACACAAGTGCGAAAAGTAGTTTTTCAACACTAACACAAGTGCGAAAAGTGGTTTTTCCACACTAATACAAGTGCAAAAGTGGTTTCCTGCACCAACACAAGTGCGAAAAGTTTTTTTCAACACTAACACAAGTGCGAAAAGTGGTTTTTCAACACTATCACAAGTGCAAAAAGTGTTTTTTCCACACTAATACAAGTGCAAAAGTGGTTTCCTGCACCAACACAAGTGCGAAAAGTTGTTTTTCAACACTAACACAAGTGAGAAAAGTGGTTTTTCAACACTAACACAAGTGCGGAAAGTGGTTTTTCCACACTAATACAAGTGCAAAAGTGGTTTTTCAACACTATCACAAGTGCGAAAAGTGGTTTTTCCACACTAATACAAGTGCAAAAGTGGTTTCCTGCACTAACACAAGTGCGAAAAGTGGTTTTTCAACACTAACACAAGTGCGAAAAGTGGTTTTTCAACACTAACACAAGTGCGAAAAGTGGTTTTTCAACACTAATACCAGTGCAAAAGTGGTTTTTCAACACTAACACAAGTGCGAAAAGTGGTTTTTCAACACTAACACAAGTGCGAAAAGTGGTTTTTCCACACTACTACAAGTGCAAAAGTGGTTTCCTGCACCAACACAAGTGCGAAGTGGTTTTTCAACACTAACACAAGTGCGAAAAGTGGTTTTTCAACACTAACACAAGTGCGAAAAGTTGTTTTTCCACACTAATACAAGTGCAAAAGTGGTTTCCTGCACCAACACAAGTGCGAAAAGTGGTTTTTCAACACTAACACAAGTGCGAAAAGTGGTTTTTCAACACTAACACAAGTGCGAAAAGTGTTTTTTCCACACTAATACAAGTGCAAAAGTGGTTTCCTGCACCAACACAAGTGCGAAAAGTGGCTTTTCAACACTAACGCAAGTGCGAAAAGTGGTTTTTCAACACTAACACAAGTGCGAAAAGTGGTTTTTCAACACTAACACAAGTGCGAAAAGTGGTTTTTCCACACTAATACAAGTGCAAAAGTGGTTTCCTGCACCAACACAAGTGCGAAAAGTGGTTTTTCAACACTAACACAAGTGCAAAAAGTGTTTTTTCCACACTAATACAAGTGCAAAAAGTGGTTTCCTGCACCAACACAAGTGCGAAAAGTGGCTTTTCAACACTAACGCAAGTGCGAAAAGTGGTTTTTCAACACTAACACAAGTGCGAAAAGTGGTTTTTCAACACTAACACAAGTGCGAAAAGTGGTTTTTCCACACTAATACAAGTGCAAAAGTGGTTTCCTGCACCAACACAAGTGCGAAAAGCAGTTTTTCAACACTAACACAAGTGCGAAAAGTGGTTTTTCAACACTAACACAAGTGCGAAAAGTGTTTTTTCCACACTAATACAAGTGCAAAAGTGGTTTCCTGCACCAACACAAGTGCGAAGTGGTTTTTCAACACTAACACAAGTGCGAAAAGTGGTTTTTCAACACTAACACAAGTGCGAAAAGTTGTTTTTCCACACTAATACAAGTGCAAAAGTGGTTTCCTGCACCAACACAAGCGCGAAAAGTGGTTTTTCAACACTAACACAAGTGCAAAAAGTGGTTTTTCAACACTAACACAAGTGCGAAAAGTGTTTTTTCCACACTAATACAAGTGCAAAAGTGGTTTCCTGCACCAACACAAGTGTGAAAAGTGGTTTTTCAACACTAACACAAGTGCGAAAAGTGTTTTTTCCACACTAATACAAGTGCAAAAAGTGGTTTCCTGCACCAACACGAGTGCGAAAAGTGGCTTTTCAACACTAACGCAAGTGCGAAAAGTGGTTTTTCAACAATAACACAAGTGCGAAAAGTGGTTTTTCAACACTAACACAAGTGCGAAAAGTGGTTTTTCCACACTAATACAAGTGCAAAAGTGGTTTCCTGCACCAACACAAGTGCGAAAAGTGGTTTTTCAACACTAACACAAGTGCGAAAAGTGGTTTTTCAACACTATCACAAGTGCAAAAAGTGTTTTTTCCACACTAATACAAGTGCAAAAGTGGTTTTCTGCACCAACACAAGTGCGAAAAGTAGTTTTCCAATCTAACACAAGTGCGAAAAGTGGTTTTTCAACACTAACACAAGTGCGAAAAGTGGTTTTTCCACACTAATACAAGTGCAAAAGTGGTTTTTCAACACTAACACAAGTGCGAAAAGTGGTTTTTCCACACTAATACAAGTGCAAAAGTGGTTTCCTGCATCAACACAAGTGCGAAAAGTGGGTATTCAACACTAACACAAGTGCGAAAAGTGATTTTTCAACACTATCACAAGTGCAAAAAGTGTTCTTTCCACACTAATACAAGTGCAAAAGTGGTTTCCTGCACCAACACAAGTGCGAAAAGTGGTTTTTCAACATTATCACAAGTGCAAAAAGTGTTTTTTCCACACTAATACAAGTGCAAAAAGTGTTTTCCTGCACCAACACAAGTGCGAAAAGTGGCTTTTCAACACTAACGCAAGTGCGAAAAGTGGTTTTTCAACACTAACACAAGTGCGAAAAGTGGTTTTTCAACACTAACACAAGTGCGAAAAGTGGTTTTTCCACACTAATACAAGTGCAAAAGTGGTTTCCTGCACCAACACAAGTGCGAAAAGCAGTTTTTCAACACTAACACAAGTGCGAAAAGTGGTTTTTCAACACTAACACAAGTGCGAAAGTGTTTTTTCCACACTAATACAAGTGCAAAAGTGGTTTCCTGCACCAACACAAGTGTGAAGTGGTTTTTCAACACTAACACAAGTGCGAAAAGTGGTTTTTCAACACTAACACAAGTGCGAAAAGTTGTTTTTCCACACTAATACAAGTGCAAAAGTGGTTTCCTGCACCAACACAAGCGCGAAAAGTGGTTTTTCAACACTAACACAAGTGCAAAAAGTGGTTTTTCAACACTAACACAAGTGCGAAAAGTGTTTTTTCCACACTAATACAAGTGCAAAAGTGGTTTCCTGCACCAACACAAGTGCGAAAAGTGGTTTTTCAACACTAACACAAGTGCGAAAAGTGGTTTTTCAACACTAACACAAATGCGAAAAGTGGTTTTTCAACACTAACACAAGTGCGAAAAGTGGTTTTCCACACTAATACAAGTGCAAAAGTGGTTTCCTGCACCAACACAAGTGCGAAAAGTGGTTTTTCAACACTAACACAAGTGCAAAAAGTGGTTTTTCAACACTAACACAAGTGCGAAAAGTTGTTTTTCCACACTAATACAAGTGCAAAAGTGGTTTCCTGCACCAACACAAGTGCGAAAAGTGGTTTTTCAACACTAACACAAGTGCGAAAAGTGGTTTTTCAACACTAACACAAGTGCGAAAAGTGGTTTTTCAACACTATCACAAGTGCAAAAAGTGTTTTTTCCACACTAATACAAGTGCAAAAGTGGTTTCCTGCACCAACACAAGTGCGAAGTGGTTTATCAACACTAACACAAGTGCGAAAAGTGGTTTTTCAACACTAACACAAGTGCGAAAAGTTGTTTTTCCACACTAATACAAGTGCAAAAGTGGTTTCCTGCACCAACACAAGTGCGAAAAGTGGTTTTTCAACACTAACACAAGTGCGAAAAGTGGTTTTTCAACACTAACACAAGTGCGAAAAGTGTTTTTTCCACACTAATACAAGTGCAAAAGTGGTTTCCTGCACCAACACAAGTGCGAAAAGTGGCTTTTCAACACTAACGCAAGTGCGAAAAGTGGTTTTTCAACACTAACACAAGTGCGAAAAGTGGTTTTTCAACACTAACACAAGTGCGAAAAGTGGTTTTTCCACACTAATACAAGTGCAAAAGTGGTTTCCTGCACCAACACAAGTGCGAAAAGTGGTTTTTCAACACTAACACAAGTGCAAAAAGTGTTTTTTCCACACTAATACAAGTGCAAAAAGTGGTTTCCTGCACCAACACAAGTGCGAAAAGTGGCTTTTCAACACTAACGCAAGTGCGAAAAGTGGTTTTTCAACACTAACACAAGTGCGAAAAGTGGTTTTTCAACACTAACACAAGTGCGAAAAGTGGTTTTTCCACACTAATACAAGTGCAAAAGTGGTTTCCTGCACCAACACAAGTGCGAAAAGCAGTTTTTCAACACTAACACAAGTGCGAAAAGTGGTTTTTCAACACTAACACAAGTGCGAAAAGTGTTTTTTCCACACTAATACAAGTGCAAAAGTGGTTTCCTGCACCAACACAAGTGCGAAGTGGTTTTTCAACACTAACACAAGTGCGAAAAGTGGTTTTTCAACACTAACACAAGTGCGAAAAGTTGTTTTTCCACACTAATACAAGTGCAAAAGTGGTTTCCTGCACCAACACAAGCGCGAAAAGTGGTTTTTCAACACTAACACAAGTGCAAAAAGTGGTTTTTCAACACTAACACAAGTGCAAAAAGTGTTTTTTCCACACTAATACAAGTGCAAAAGTGGTTTCCTGCACCAACACAAGTGTGAAAGTGGTTTTTCAACACTAACATAAGTGCAAAAGTGGTTTCCTGCACCAACACAAGTGCGAAAAGTGGTTTTTCAACACTAACACAAGTGCGAAAAGTGGTTTTTCAACACTAACACAAGTGCAAAAAGTGGTTTTTCAACACTAACACAAGTGCGAAAAGTGTTTTTTCCACACTAATAGAAGTGCAAAAGTGGTTTCCTGCACCAACACAAGTGCGAAAAGTGGTTTTTCAACACTAATACAAGTGCAAAAGTGGTTTTTCAACACTAACACAAGTGCGAAAAGTGGTTTTTCAACACTAACACAAGTGCGAAAAGTGGTTTTTCAACACTAACACAAGTGCAAAAAGTGGTTTTTCCACACTAATACAAGTGCAAAAGTGGTTTCCTGCACCAACACAAGTGCGAAAAGTGGTTTTTCAACACTAACACAAGTGCGAAAAGTGGTTTTTCAACACTAACACAAGTGCGAAAAGTGGTTTTTCCACACTAATACAAGTGCAAAAAGTGTTTTTTACACACTAATACAAGTGCAAAAGTGGTTTCCTGCACCAACACAAGTGCGAAAAGTGGTTTTTCAACACTAACACAAGTGCGAAAAGTGGTTTTTCAACACTATCACAAGTGCAAAAAGTGTTTTTTCCACACTAATACAAGTGCAAAAGTGGTTTTTCAACACTAACACAAGTGCGAAAAGTGGTTTTTCAACACTAACACAAGTGCGAAAAGTGGTTTTTCCACACTAATACAAGTGCAAAAGTGGTTTTTCAACACTAACACAAGTGCGAAAAGTGGTTTTTCAACACTAACACAAGTGCGAAAAGTGGTTTTTCAACACTAACACAAGTGCGAAAAGTGGTTTTTCCACACTAATACAAGTGCAAAAGTGGTTTCCTGCACCAACACAAGTGCGAAAAGTGGTTTTTCAACACTAACACAAGTGCGAAAAGTGGTTTTTCAACACTAACACAAGTGCGAAAAGTGGTTTTTCAACACTAACACAAGTGCAAAAAGTGGTTTTTCCACACTAATACAAGTGCAAAAGTGGTTTCCTGCACCAACACAAGTGCGAAAAGTGGTTTTTCAACACTAACACAAGTGCGAAAAGTGGTTTTTCAACACTAACACAAGTGCGAAAAGTGGTTTTTCAACACTAACACAAGTGCGAAAAGTGGTTTTTCCACACTAATACAAGTGCAAAAGTGGTTTCCTGCACCAACACAAGCGCGAAAAGTGGTTTTTCAACACTAACACAAGTGCAAAAAGTGGTTTTTCAACACTAACACAAGTGCGAAAAGTGTTTTTTCCACACTAATACAAGTGCAAAAGTGGTTTCCTGCACCAACACAAGTGTGAAAAGTGGTTTTTCAACACTAACACAAGTGCGAAAAGTGTTTTTTCCACACTAATACAAGTGCAAAAAGTGGTTTCCTGCACCAACACAAGTGCGAAAAGTGGCTTTTCAACACTAACGCAAGTGCGAAAAGTGGTTTTTCAACAATAACACAAGTGCGAAAAGTGGTTTTTCAACACTAACACAAGTGCGAAAAGTGGTTTTTCCACACTAATACAAGTGCAAAAGTGGTTTCCTGCACCAACACAAGTGCGAAAAGTGGTTTTTCAACACTAACACAAGTGCGAAAAGTGGTTTTTCAACACTATCACAAGTGCAAAAAGTGTTTTTTCCACACTAATACAAGTGCAAAAGTGGTTTTCTGCACCAACACAAGTGCGAAAAGTAGTTTTCCAATCTAACACAAGTGCGAAAAGTGGTTTTTCAACACTAACACAAGTGCGAAAAGTGGTTTTTCCACACTAATACAAGTGCAAAAGTGGTTTTTCAACACTAACACAAGTGCGAAAAGTGGTTTTTCCACACTAATACAAGTGCAAAAGTGGTTTCCTGCACCAACACAAGTGCGAAAAGTGGGTATTCAACACTAACACAAGTGCGGAAAGTGATTTTTCAACACTATCACAAGTGCAAAAAGTGTTCTTTCCACACTAATACAAGTGCAAAAGTGGTTTCCTGCACCAACACAAGTGCGAAAAGTGGTTTTTCAACATTATCACAAGTGCAAAAAGTGTTTTTTCCACACTAATACAAGTGCAAAAAGTGTTTTCCTGCACCAACACAAGTGCGAAAAGTGGCTTTTCAACACTAACGCAAGTGCGAAAAGTGGTTTTTCAACACTAACACAAGTGCGAAAAGTGGTTTTTCAACACTAACACAAGTGCGAAAAGTGGTTTTTCCACACTAATACAAGTGCAAAAGTGGTTTCCTGCACCAACACAAGTGCGAAAAGCAGTTTTTCAACACTAACACAAGTGCGAAAAGTGGTTTTTCAACACTAACACAAGTGCGAAAGTGTTTTTTCCACACTAATACAAGTGCAAAAGTGGTTTCCTGCACCAACACAAGTGTGAAGTGGTTTTTCAACACTAACACAAGTGCGAAAAGGGGTTTTTCAACACTAACACAAGTGCGAAAAGTTGTTTTTCCACACTAATACAAGTGCAAAAGTGGTTTCCTGCACCAACACAAGCGCGAAAAGTGGTTTTTCAACACTAACACAAGTGCAAAAAGTGGTTTTTCAACACTAACACAAGTGCGAAAAGTGTTTTTTCCACACTAATACAAGTGCAAAAGTGGTTTCCTGCACCAACACAAGTGCGAAAAGTGGTTTTTCAACACTAACACAAGTGCGAAAAGTGGTTTTTCAACACTAACACAAATGCGAAAAGTGGTTTTTCAACACTAACACAAGTGCGAAAAGTGGTTTTCCACACTAATACAAGTGCAAAAGTGGTTTCCTGCACCAACACAAGTGCGAAAAGTGGTTTTTCAACACTAACACAAGTGCAAAAAGTGGTTTTTCAACACTAACACAAGTGCGAAAAGTTGTTTTTCCACACTAATACAAGTGCAAAAGTGGTTTCCTGCACCAACACAAGTGCGAAAAGTGGTTTTTCAACACTAACACAAGTGCGAAAAGTGGTTTTTCAACACTAACACAAGTGCGAAAAGTGGTTTTTCAACACTAACACAAGTGCGAAAAGTGGTTTTTCAACACTATCACAAGTGCAAAAAGTGTTTTTTCCACACTAATACAAGTGCAAAAGTGGTTTCCTGCACCAACACAAGTGCGAAGTGGTTTTTCAACACTAACACAAGTGCGAAAAGTGGTTTTTCAACACTAACACAAGTGCGAAAAGTTGTTTTTCCACACTAATACAAGTGCAAAAGTGGTTTCCTGCACCAACACAAGTGCGAAAAGTGGTTTTTCAACACTAACACAAGTGCGAAAAGTGGTTTTTCAACACTAACACAAGTGCGAAAAGTGTTTTTTCCACACTAATACAAGTGCAAAAGTGGTTTCCTGCACCAACACAAGTGCGAAAAGTGGCTTTTCAACACTAACGCAAGTGCGAAAAGTGGTTTTTCAACACTAACACAAGTGCGAAAAGTGGTTTTTCAACACTAACACAAGTGCGAAAAGTGGTTTTTCCACACTAATACAAGTGCAAAAGTGGTTTCCTGCACTAACACAAGTGCGAAAAGTGGTTTTTCAACACTAACACAAGTGCAAAAAGTGTTTTTTCCACACTAATACAAGTGCAAAAAGTGGTTTCCTGCACCAACACAAGTGCGAAAAGTGGCTTTTCAACACTAACGCAAGTGCGAAAAGTGGTTTTTCAACACTAACACAAGTGCGAAAAGTGGTTTTTCAACACTAACACAAGTGCGAAAAGTGGTTTTTCCACACTAATACAAGTGCAAAAGTGGTTTCCTGCACCAACACAAGTGCGAAAAGCAGTTTTTCAACACTAACACAAGTGCGAAAAGTGGTTTTTCAACACTAACACAAGTGCGAAAAGTGTTTTTTCCACACTAATACAAGTGCAAAAGTGGTTTCCTGCACCAACACAAGTGCGAAGTGGTTTTTCAACACTAACACAAGTGCGAAAAGTGGTTTTTCAACACTAACACAAGTGCGAAAAGTTGTTTTTCCACACTAATACAAGTGCAAAAGTGGTTTCCTGCACCAACACAAGCGCGAAAAGTGGTTTTTCAACACTAACACAAGTGCAAAAAGTGGTTTTTCAACACTAACACAAGTGCGAAAAGTGTTTTTTCCACACTAATACAAGTGCAAAAGTGGTTTCCTGCACCAACACAAGTGTGAAAGTGGTTTTTCAACACTAACATAAGTGCAAAAGTGGTTTCCTGCACCAACACAAGTGCGAAAAGTGGTTTTTCAACACTAACACAAGTGCGAAAAGTGGTTTTTCAACACTAACACAAGTGCAAAAAGTGGTTTTTCAACACTAACACAAGTGCGAAAAGTGTTTTTTCCACACTAATAGAAGTGCAAAAGTGGTTTCCTGCATCAACACAAGTGCGAAAAGTGGTTTTTCAACACTAATACAAGTGCAAAAGTGGTTTTTCAACACTAACACAAGTGCGAAAAGTGGTTTTTCAACACTAACACAAGTGCGAAAAGTGGTTTTTCAACACTAACACAAGTGCAAAAAGTGGTTTTTCCACACTAATACAAGTGCAAAAGTGGTTTCCTGCACCAACACAAGTGCGAAAAGTGGTTTTTCAACACTAACACAAGTGCGAAAAGTGGTTTTTCAACACTAACACAAGTGCGAAAAGTGGTTTTTCCACACTAATACAAGTGCAAAAAGTGTTTTTTACACACTAATACAAGTGCAAAAGTGGTTTCCTGCACCAACACAAGTGCGAAAAGTGGTTTTTCAACACTAACACAAGTGCGAAAAGTGGTTTTTCAACACTATCACAAGTGCAAAAAGTGTTTTTTCCACACTAATACAAGTGCAAAAGTGGTTTTTCAACACTAACACAAGTGCGAAAAGTGGTTTTTCAACACTAACACAAGTGCGAAAAGTGGTTTTTCCACACTAATACAAGTGCAAAAGTGGTTTTTCAACACTAACACAAGTGCGAAAAGTGGTTTTTCAACACTAACACAAGTGCGAAAAGTGTTTTTTCAACACTAACACAAGTGCGAAAAGTGGTTTTTCCACACTAATACAAGTGCAAAAGTGGTTTCCTGCACCAACACAAGTGCGAAAAGTGGTTTTTCAACACTAACACAAGTGCGAAAAGTGGTTTTTCAACACTAACACAAGTGCGAAAAGTGGTTTTTCAACACTAACACAAGTGCAAAAAGTGGTTTTTCCACACTAATACAAGTGCAAAAGTGGTTTCCTGCACCAACACAAGTGCGAAAAGTGGTTTTTCAACACTAACACAAGTGCGAAAAGTGGTTTTTCCACACTAATACAAGTGCAAAAGTGGTTTCCTGCACTAACACAAGTGCGAAAAGTGGTTTTTCAACACTAACACACGTGCGAAAAGTGGTTTTTGAACACTAACACAAGTGCGAAAAGTGTTTTTTCTACACTAATACAAGTGCAAAAGTGGTTTCCTGCACCAACACAAGTGCGAAAAGTGGTTTTTCAACACTAACACAAGTGCGAAAAGTGGTTTTTCAACACTAACACAAATGCGAAAAGTGGTTTTTCAACACTAACACAAGTGCGAAAAGTGGTTTTTCCACACTAATACAAGTGCAAAAGTGGTTTCCGGCACCAACGCAAGTGCGAAAAGTGGTTTTTCAACACTAACACAAGTGCGAAAAGTCGTTTTTCAACACTATCACAAGTGCAAAAAGTGTTTTTTCCACACTAATACAAGTGCAAAAGTGGTTTCCTGCACCAACACAAGTGTGAAAAGTGGTTTTTCAACACTAACACAAGTGCGAAAAGTGTTTTTTCCACACTAATACAAGTGCAAAAAGTGGTTTCCTGCACCAACACAAGTGCGAAAAGTGGCTTTTCAACACTAACGCAAGTGCGAAAAGTGGTTTTTCAACAATAACACAAGTGCGAAAAGTGGTTTTTCAACACTAACACAAGTGCGAAAAGTGGTTTTTCCACACTAATACAAGTGCAAAAGTGGTTTCCTGCACCAACACAAGTGCGAAAAGTGGTTTTTCAACACTAACACAAGTGCGAAAAGTGGTTTTTCAACACTATCACAAGTGCAAAAAGTGTTTTTTCCACACTAATACAAGTGCAAAAGTGGTTTTCTGCACCAACACAAGTGCGAAAAGTAGTTTTCCAATCTAACACAAGTGCGAAAAGTGGTTTTTCAACACTAACACAAGTGCGAAAAGTGGTTTTTCCACACTAATACAAGTGCAAAAGTGTTTTTTCAACACTAACACAAGTGCGAAAAGTGGTTTTTCCACACTAATACAAGTGCAAAAGTGGTTTCCTGCATCAACACAAGTGCGAAAAGTGGGTATTCAACACTAACACAAGTGCGAAAAGTGATTTTTCAACACTATCACAAGTGCAAAAAGTGTTCTTTCCACACTAATACAAGTGCAAAAGTGGTTTCCTGCACCAACACAAGTGCGAAAAGTGGTTTTTCAACATTATCACAAGTGCAAAAAGTGTTTTTTCCACACTAATACAAGTGCAAAAAGTGTTTTCCTGCACCAACACAAGTGCGAAAAGTGGCTTTTCAACACTAACGCAAGTGCGAAAAGTGGTTTTTCAACACTAACACAAGTGCGAAAAGTGGTTTTTCAACACTAACACAAGTGCGAAAAGTGGTTTTTCCACACTAATACAAGTGCAAAAGTGGTTTCCTGCACCAACACAAGTGCGAAAAGCAGTTTTTCAACACTAACACAAGTGCGAAAAGTGGTTTTTCAACACTAACACAAGTGCGAAAGTGTTTTTTCCACATTAATACAAGTGCAAAAGTGGTTTCCTGCACCAACACAAGTGTGAAGTGGCTTTTCAACACTAACGCAAGTGCGAAAAGTGGTTTTTCAACACTAACACAAGTGCGAAAAGTGGTTTTTCAACACTATCACAAGTGCAAAAAGTGTTTTTTCCACACTAATACAAGTGCAAAAGTGGTTTTTCAACACTAACACAAGTGCGAAAAGTGGTTTTTCAACACTAACACAAGTGCGAAAAGTGGTTTTTCCACACTAATACAAGTGCAAAAGTGGTTTTTCAACACTAACACAAGTGCGAAAAGTGGTTTTTCAACACTAACACAACTGCGAAAAGTGGTTTTTCAACACTAACACAAGTGCGAAAAGTGGTTTTTCAACACTAACACAAGTGCGAAAAGTGGTTTTTCAACACTAACACAAGTGCGAAAAGTTGTTTTTCCACACTAATACAAGTGCAAAAGTGGTTTCCTGCACCAACACAAGCGCGAAAAGTGGTTTTTCAACACTAACACAAGTGCAAAAAGTGGTTTTTCAACACTAACACAAGTGCGAAAAGTGTTTTTTCCACACTAATACAAGTGCAAAAGTGGTTTCCTGCACCAACACAAGTGCGAAAAGTGGTTTTTCAACACTAACACAAGTGCGAAAAGTGGTTTTTCAACACTAACACAAATGCGAAAAGTGGTTTTTCAACACTAACACAAGTGCGAAAAGTGGTTTTCCACACTAATACAAGTGCAAAAGTGGTTTCCTGCACCAACACAAGTGCGAAAAGTGGTTTTTCAACACTAACACAAGTGCGAAAAGTGGTTTTTCAACACTAACACAAGTGCGAAAAGTTGTTTTTCCACACTAATACAAGTGCAAAAGTGGTTTCCTGCACCAACACAAGTGCGAAAAGTGGTTTTTCAACACTAACACAAGTGCGAAAAGTGGTTTTTCAACACTAACACAAGTGCGAAAAGTGGTTTTTCAACACTATCACAAGTGCAAAAAGTGTTTTTTCCACACTAATACAAGTGCAAAAGTGGTTTCCTGCACCAACACAAGTGCGAAGTGGTTTTTCAACACTAACACAAGTGCGAAAAGTGGTTTTTCAACACTAACACAAGTGCGAAAAGTTGTTTTTCCACACTAATACAAGTGCAAAAGTGGTTTCCTGCACCAACACAAGTGCGAAAAGTGGTTTTTCAACACTAACACAAGTGCGAAAAGTGGTTTTTCAACACTAACACAAGTGCGAAAAGTGTTTTTTCCACACTAATACAAGTGCAAAAGTGGTTTCCTGCACCAACACAAGTGCGAAAAGTGGCTTTTCAACACTAACGCAAGTGCGAAAAGTGGTTTTTCAACACTAACACAAGTGCGAAAAGTGGTTTTTCAAAACTAACACAAGTGCGAAAAGTGGTTTTACCACACTAATACAAGTGCAAAAGTGGTTTCCTGCACCAACACAAGTGCGAAAAGTGGTTTTTCAACACTAACACAAGTGCAAAAAGTGTTTTTTCCACACTAATACAAGTGCAAAAAGTGGTTTCCTGCACCAACACAAGTGCGAAAAGTGGCTTTTCAACACTAACGCAAGTGCGAAAAGTGGTTTTTCAACACTAACACAAGTGCAAAAAGTGGTTTTTCAACACTAACACAAGTGCGAAAAGTGGTTTTTCCACACTAATACAAGTGCAAAAGTGGTTTCCTGCACCAACACAAGTGCGAAAAGCAGTTTTTCAACACTAACACAAGTGCGAAAAGTGGTTTTTCAACACTAACACAAGTGCGAAAAGTGTTTTTTCCACACTAATACAAGTGCAAAAGTGGTTTCCTGCACCAACACAAGTGCGAAGTGGTTTTTCAACACTAACACAAGTGCGAAAAGTGGTTTTTCAACACTAACACAAGAGCGAAAAGTTGTTTTTCCACACTAATACAAGTGCAAAAGTGGTTTCCTGCACCAACACAAGCGCGAAAAGTGGTTTTTCAACACTAACACAAGTGCAAAAAGTGGTTTTTCAACACTAACAGAAGTGCGAAAAGTGTTTTTTCCACACTAATACAAGTGCAAAAGTGGTTTCCTGCACCAACACAAGTGTGAAAAGTGGTTTTTCAACACTAACATAAGTGCAAAAGTGGTTTCCTGCACCAACACAAGTGCGAAAAGTGGTTTTTCAACACTAACACAAGTGCGAAAAGTGGTTTTTCAACACTAACACAAGTGCAAAAAGTGGTTTTTCAACACTAACACAAGTGCGAAAAGTGTTTTTTCCACACTAATACAAGTGCAAAAGTGGTTTCCTGCACCAACACAAGTGCGAAAAGTGGTTTTTCAACACTAATACAAGTGCAAAAGTGGTTTTTCAACACTAACACAAGTGCGAAAAGTGGTTTTTCAACACTAACACAAGTGCGAAAAGTGGTTTTTCAACACTAACACAAGTGCAAAAAGTGGTTTTTCCACACTAATACAAGTGCAAAAGTGGTTTCCTGCACCAACACAAGTGCGAAAAGTGGTTTTTCAACACTAACACAAGTGCGAAAAGTGGTTTTTCAACACTAACACAAGTGCGAAAAGTGGTTTTTCCACACTAATACAAGTGCAAAAAGTGTTTTTTACACACTAATACAAGTGCAAAAGTGGTTTCCTGCACCAACACAAGTGCGAAAAGTGGTTTTTCAACACTAACACAAGTGCGAAAAGTGGTTTTTCAACACTATCACAAGTGCAAAAAGTGTTTTTTCCACACTAATACAAGTGCAAAAGTGGTTTTTCAACACTAACACAAGTGCGAAAAGTGGTTTTTCAACACTAACACAAGTGCGAAAAGTGGTTTTTCCACACTAATACAAGTGCAAAAGTGGTTTTTCAACACTAACACAAGTGCGAAAAGTGGTTTTTCAACACTAACACAAGTGCGAAAAGTGGTTTTTCAACACTAACACAAGTGCGAAAAGTGGTTTTTCCACACTAATACAAGTGCAAAAGTGGTTTCCTGCACCAACACAAGTGCGAAAAGTGGTTTTTCAACACTAACACAAGTGCGAAAAGTGGTTTTTCAACACTAACACAAGTGCGAAAATTGGTTTTTCAACACTAACAATAGTGCAAAAAGTGGTTTTTCCACACTAATACAAGTGCAAAAGTGGTTTCCTGCACCAACACAAGTGCGAAAAGTGGTTTTTCAACACTAACACAAGTGCGAAAAGTGGTTTTTCCACACTAATACAAGTGCAAAAGTGGTTTCCTGCACTAGCACAAGTGCGAAAAGTGGTTTTTCAACACTAACACACGTGCGAAAAGTGGTTTTTGAACACTAACACAAGTGCGAAAAGTGTTTTTTCCACACTAATACAAGTGCAAAAGTGGTTTCCTGCACCAACACAAGTGCGAAAAGTGGTTTTTCAACACTAACACAAGTGCGAAAAGTGGTTTTTCAACACTAACACAAATGCGAAAAGTGGTTTTTCAACACTAACACAAGTGCGAAAAGTGGTTTTTCCACACTAATACAAGTGCAAAAGTGGTTTCCGGCACCAACGCAAGTGCGAAAAGTGGTTTTTCAACACTAACACAAGTGCGAAAAGTCGTTTTTCAACACTATCACAAGTGCAAAAAGTGTTTTTTCCACACTAATACAAGTGCAAAAGTGGTTTTTCAACACTAACACAAGTGCGAAAAGTGGTTTTTCAACACTAACACAAGTGCGAAAAGTGGTTTTTCCACACTAATACAAGTGCAAAAGTGGTTTCCTGCACCAACACAAGTGCGAAAAGTGGTTTTTCAACACTAACACAAGTGCGAAAAGTGGTTTTTCAACACTAACACAAGTGCGAAAAGTGGTTTTTCCACACTAATACAAGTGCAAAAGTGGTTTCCTGCACCAACACAAGTGCGAAAAGTATTTTTTCAACACTAACACAAGTGCGAAAAGTGGTTTTTCAACACTAACACAAGTGCGAAAAGTGGTTTTTCAACACTAACACAAGTGCAAAAAGTGGTTTTTCCACACTAATACAAGTGCAAAAGTGGTTTCCTGCACCAACACAAGTGCGAAAAGTGGTTTTTCAACACTAACACAAGTGCGAAAAGTGGTTTTTCAACACTAACACAAGTGCGAAAAGTGGTTTTTCCACACTAATACAAGTGCAAAAGTGGTTTCCTGCACCAACACAAGTGCGAAAAGTGGTTTTTCAACACTAACACAAGTGCGAAAAGTCGTTTTTCAACACTATCACAAGTGCAAAAAGTGTTTTTTCCACACTAATACAAGTGCAAAAGTGGTTTCCTGCACCAACACAAGTGTGAAAAGTGGTTTTTCAACACTAACACAAGTGCGAAAAGTGTTTTTTCCACACTAATACAAGTGCAAAAAGTGGTTTCCTGCACCAACACAAGTGCGAAAAGTGGCTTTTCAACACTAACGCAAGTGCGAAAAGTGGTTTTTCAACAATAACACAAGTGCGAAAAGTGGTTTTTCAACACTAACACAAGTGCGAAAAGTGTTTTTTCCACACTAATACAAGTGCAAAAGTGGTTTCCTGCACCAACACAAGTGTGAAAAGTGGTTTTTCAACACTAACATAAGTGCAAAAGTGGTTTCCTGCACCAACACAAGTGCGAAAAGTGGTTTTTCAACACTAACACAAGTGCGAAAAGTGGTTTTTCAACACTAACACAAGTGCAAAAAGTGGTTTTTCAACACTAACACAAGTGCGAAAAGTGTTTTTTCCACACTAATACAAGTGCAAAAGTGGTTTCCTGCACCAACACAAGTGCGAAAAGTGGTTTTTCAACACTAATACAAGTGCAAAAGTGGTTTTTCAACACTAACACAAGTGCGAAAAGTGGTTTTTCAACACTAACACAAGTGCGAAAAGTGGTTTTTCAACACTAACACAAGTGCAAAAAGTGGTTTTTCCACACTAATACAAGTGCAAAAGTGGTTTCCTGCACCAACACAAGTGCGAAAAGTGGTTTTTCAACACTAACACAAGTGCGAAAAGTGGTTTTTCAACACTAACACAAGTGCGAAAAGTGGTTTTTCCACACTAATACAAGTGCAAAAAGTGTTTTTTACACACTAATACAAGTGCAAAAGTGGTTTCCTGCACCAACACAAGTGCGAAAAGTGGTTTTTCAACACTAACACAAGTGCGAAAAGTGGTTTTTCAACACTATCACAAGTGAAAAAAGTGTTTTTTCCACACTAATACAAGTGCAAAAGTGGTTTTTCAACACTAACACAAGTGCGAAAAGTGGTTTTTCAACACTAACACAAGTGCGAAAAGTGGTTTTTCCACACTAATACAAGTGCAAAAGTGGTTTTTCAACACTAACACAAGTGCGAAAAGTGGTTTTTCAACACTAACACAAGTGCGAAAAGTGGTTTTTCAACACTAACACAAGTGCGAAAAGTGGTTTTTCCACACTAATACAAGTGCAAAAGTGGTTTCCTGCACCAACACAAGTGCGAAAAGTGGTTTTTCAACACTAACACAAGTGCGAAAAGTGGTTTTTCAACACTAACACAAGTGCGAAAATTGGTTTTTCAACACTAACACAAGTGCAAAAAGTGGTTTTTCCACACTAATACAAGTGCAAAAGTGGTTTCCTGCACCAACACAAGTGCGAAAAGTGGTTTTTCAACACTAACACAAGTGCGAAAAGTGGTTTTTCCACACTAATACAAGTGCAAAAGTGGTTTCCTGCACTAACACAAGTGCGAAAAGTGGTTTTTCAACACTAACACACGTGCGAAAAGTGGTTTTTGAACACTAACACAAGTGCGAAAAGTGTTTTTTCCACACTAATACAAGTGCAAAAGTGGTTTCCTGCACCAACACAAGTGCGAAAAGTGGTTTTTCAACACTAACACAAGTGCGAAAAGTGGTTTTTCAACACTAACACAAATGCGAAAAGTGGTTTTTCAACACTAACACAAGTGCGAAAAGTGGTTTTTCCACACTAATACAAGTGCAAAAGTGGTTTCCGGCACCAACGCAAGTGCGAAAAGTGGTTTTTCAACACTAACACAAGTGCGAAAAGTCGTTTTTCAACACTATCACAAGTGCAAAAAGTGTTTTTTCCACACTAATACAAGTGCAAAAGTGGTTTTTCAACACTAACACAAGTGCGAAAAGTGGTTTTTCAACACTAACACAAGTGCGAAAAGTGGTTTTTCCACACTAATACAAGTGCAAAAGTGGTTTCCTGCACCAACACAAGTGCGAAAAGTGGTTTTTCAACACTAACACAAGTGCGAAAAGTGGTTTTTCAACACTAACACAAGTGTGAAAAGTGGTTTTTCCACACTAATACAAGTGCAAAAGTGGTTTCCTGCACCAACACAAGTGCGAAAAGTATTTTTTCAACACTAACACAAGTGCGAAAAGTGGTTTTTCAACACTAACACAAGTGCGAAAAGTGGTTTTTCAACACTAACACAAGTGCAAAAAGTGGTTTTTCCACACTAATACAAGTGCAAAAGTGGTATCCTGACCAACACAAGTGCGAAAAGTGGTTTTTCAACACTAACACAAGTGCGAAAAGTGGTTTTTCAACACTAACACAAGTGCGAAAAGTGGTTTTTCCACACTAATACAAGTGCAAAAGTGGTTTCCTGCACCAACACAAGTGCGAAAAGTGGTTTTTCAACACTAACACAAGTGCGAAAAGTCGTTTTTCAACACTATCACAAGTGCAAAAAGTGTTTTTTCCACACTAATACAAGTGCAAAAGTGGTTTCCTGCACCAACACAAGTGTGAAAAGTGGTTTTTCAACACTAACACAAGTGCGAAAAGTGTTTTTTCCACACTAATACAAGTGCAAAAAGTGGTTTCCTGCACCAACACAAGTGCGAAAAGTGGCTTTTCAACACTAACGCAAGTGCGAAAAGTGGTTTTTCAACAATAACACAAGTGCGAAAAGTGGTTTTTCAACACTAACACAAGTGCGAAAAGTGGTTTTTCCACACTAATACAAGTGCAAAAGTGGTTTCCTGCACCAACACAAGTGCGAAAAGTGGTTTTTCAACACTAACACAAGTGCGAAAAGTGGTTTTTCAACACTATCACAAGTGCAAAAAGTGTTTTTTCCACACTAATACAAGTGCAAAAGTGGTTTTCTGCACCAACACAAGTGCGAAAAGTAGTTTTCCAATCTAACACAAGTGCGAAAAGTGGTTTTTCAACACTAACACAAGTGCGAGAAGTGGTTTTTCCACACTAATACAAGTGCAAAAGTGGTTTTTCAACACTAACACAAGTGCGAAAAGTGGTTTTTCCACACTAATACAAGTGCAAAAGTGGTTTCCTGCATCAACACAAGTGCGAAAAGTGGGTATTCAACACTAACACAAGTGCGAAAAGTGATTTTTCAACACTATCACAAGTGCAAAAAGTGTTCTTTCCACACTAATACAAGTGCAAAAGTGGTTTCCTGCACCAACACAAGTGCGAAAAGTGGTTTTTCAACATTATCACAAGTGCAAAAAGTGTTTTTTCCACACTAATACAAGTGCAAAAAGTGTTTTCCTGCACCAACACAAGTGCAAAAAGTGGCTTTTCAACACTAACGCAAGTGCGAAAAGTGGTTTTTCAACACTAACACAAGTGCGAAAAGTGGTTTTTCAACACTAACACAAGTGCGAAAAGTGGTTTTTCCACACTAATACAAGTGCAAAAGTGGTTTCCTGCACCAACACAAGTGCGAAAAGCAGTTTTTCAACACTAACACAAGTGCGAAAAGTGGTTTTTCAACACTAACACAAGTGCGAAAGTGTTTTTTCCACACTAATACAAGTGCAAAAGTGGTTTCCTGCACCAACACAAGTGTGAAGTGGTTTTTCAACACTAACACAAGTGCGAAAAGTGGTTTTTCAACACTAACACAAGTGCGAAAAGTTGTTTTTCCACACTAATACAAGTGCAAAAGTGGTTTCCTGCACCAACACAAGTGCGAAAAGTGGTTTTTCAACACTAACACAAGTGCAAAAAGTGGTTTTTCAACACTAACACAAGTGCGAAAAGTGTTTTTTCCACACTAATACAAGTGCAAAAGTGGTTTCCTGCACCAACACAAGTGCGAAAAGTGGTTTTTCAACACTAACACAAGTGCGAAAAGTGGTTTTTCAACACTAACACAAATGCGAAAAGTGGTTTTTCAACACTAACACAAGTGCGAAAAGTGGTTTTCCACACTAATACAAGTGCAAAAGTGGTTTCCTGCACCAACACAAGTGCGAAAAGTGGTTTTTCAACACTAACACAAGTGCGAAAAGTGGTTTTTCAACACTAACACAAGTGCGAAAAGTTGTTTTTCCACACTAATACAAGTGCAAAAGTGGTTTCCTGCACCAACACAAGTGCGAAAAGTGGTTTTTCAACACTAACACAAGTGCGAAAAGTGGTTTTTCAACACTAACACAAGTGCGAAAAGTGGTTTTTCAACACTATCACAAGTGCAAAAAGTGTTTTTTCCACACTAATACAAGTGCAAAAGTGGTTTCCTGCACCAACACAAGTGCGAAGTGGTTTTTCAACACTAACACAAGTGCGAAAAGTGGTTTTTCAACACTAACACAAGTGCGAAAAGTTGTTTTTCCACACTAATACAAGTGCAAAAGTGGTTTCCTGCACCAACACAAGTGCGAAAAGTGGTTTTTCAACACTAACACAAGTGCGAAAAGTGGTTTTTCAACACTAACACAAGTGCGAAAAGTGTTTTTTCCACACTAATACAAGTGCAAAAGTGGTTTCCTGCACCAACACAAGTGCGAAAAGTGGCTTTTCAACACTAACGCAAGTGCGAAAAGTGGTTTTTCAACACTAACACAAGTGCGAAAAGTGTTTTTTCAACACTAACACAAGTGCGAAAAGTGGTTTTACCACACTAATACAAGTGCAAAAGTGGTTTCCTGCACCAACACAAGTGCGAAAAGTGGTTTTTCAACACTAACACAAGTGCAAAAAGTGTTTTTTCCACACTAATACAAGTGCAAAAAGTGGTTTCCTGCACCAACACAAGTGCGAAAAGTGGCTTTTCAACACTAACGCAAGTGCGAAAAGTGGTTTTTCAACACTAACACAAGTGCGAAAAGTGGTTTTTCAACACTAACACAAGTGCGAAAAGTGGTTTTCCACACTAATACAAGTGCAAAAGTGGTTTACTGCACCAACACAAGTGCGAAAAGCAGTTTTTCAACACTAACACAAGTGCGAAAAGTGGTTTTTCAACACTAACACAAGTGCGAAAAGTGTTTTTTCCACACTAATACAAGTGCAAAAGTGGTTTCCTGCACCAACACAAGTGCGAAGTGGTTTTTCAACACTAACACAAGTGCGAAAAGTGGTTTTTCAACACTAACACAAGAGCGAAAAGTTGTTTTTCCACACTAATACAAGTGCAAAAGTGGTTTCCTGCACCAACACAAGCGCGAAAAGTGGT
The DNA here is from genome assembly GCF_964187855.1 of Myxine glutinosa. Classification (NCBI taxonomy): domain Eukaryota; kingdom Metazoa; phylum Chordata; class Myxini; order Myxiniformes; family Myxinidae; genus Myxine; species Myxine glutinosa. Next base: position 36,763 of record NW_027617952.1, on the reverse strand, counting down.
TTTTCAACACTAACACAAGTGCAAAAAGTGGTTTTTCAACACTAACACAAGTGCGAAAAGTGTTTTTTCCACACTAATACAAGTGCCAAAGTGGTTTCCTGCACCAACACAAGTGTGAAAAGTGGTTTTTCAACACTAACATAAGTGCAAAAGTGGTTTCCTGCACCAACACAAGTGCGAAAAGTGGTTTTTCAACACTAACACAAGTGCGAAAAGTGGTTTTTCAACACTAACACAAGTGCAAAAAGTGGTTTTTCAACACTAACACAAGTGCGAAAAGTGTTTTTTCCACACTAATACAAGTGCAAAAGTGGTTTCCTGCACCAACACAAGTGCGAAAAGTGGTTTTTCAACACTAATACAAGTGCAAAAGTGGTTTTTCAACACTAACACAAGTGCGAAAAGTGGTTTTTCAACACTAACACAAGTGCGAAAAGTGGTTTTTCAACACTAACACAAGTGCAAAAAGTGGTTTTTCCACACTAATACAAGTGCAAAAGTGGTTTCCTGCACCAACACAAGTGCGAAAAGTAGTTTTTCAACACTAACACAAGTGCGAAAAGTGGTTTTTCAACACTAACACAAGTGCGAAAAGTGGTTTTTCCACACTAATACAAGTGCAAAAAGTGTTTTTTACACACTAATACAAGTGCAAAAGTGGTTTCCTGCACCAACACAAGTGCGAAAAGTGGTTTTTCAACACTAACACAAGTGCGAAAAGTGGTTTTTCAACACTATCACAAGTGCAAAAAGTGTTTTTTCCACACTAATACAAGTGCAAAAGTGGTTTTTCAACACTAACACAAGTGCGAAAAGTGGTTTTTCAACACTAACACAAGTGCGAAAAGTGGTTTTTCCACACTAATACAAGTGCAAAAGTGGTTTTTCAACACTAACACAAGTGCGAAAAGTGGTTTTTCAACACTAACACAAGTGCGAAAAGTGGTTTTTCAACACTAACACAAGTGCGAAAATTGGTTTTTCAACACTAACACAAGTGCAAAAAGTGGTTTTTCCACACTAATACAAGTGCAAAAGTGGTTTCCTGCACCAACACAAGTGCGAAAAGTGGTTTTTCAACACTAACACAAGTGCGAAAAGTGGTTTTTCAACACTAACACAAGTGCGAAAATTGGTTTTTCAACACTAACACAAGTGCAAAAAGTGGTTTTTCCACACTAATACAAGTGCAAAAGTGGTTTCCTGCACCAACACAAGTGCGAAAAGTGGTTTTTCAACACTAACACACATGCGAAAAGTGGTTTTTCCACACTAATACAAGTGCAAAAGTGGTTTCCTGCACTAACACAAGTGCGAAAAGTGGTTTTTCAACACTAACACACGTGCGAAAAGTGGTTTTTGAACACTAACACAAGTGCGAAAAGTGTTTTTTCCACACTAATACAAGTGCAAAAGTGGTTTCCTGCACCAACACAAGTGCGAAAAGTGGTTTTTCAACACTAACACAAGTGCGAAAAGTGGTTTTTCAACACTAACACAAATGCGAAAAGTGGTTTTTCAACACTAACACAAGTGCGAAAAGTGGTTTTTCCACACTAATACAAGTGCAAAAGTGGTTTCCGGCACCAACGCAAGTGCGAAAAGTGGTTTTTCAACACTAACACAAGTGCGAAAAGTCGTTTTTCAACACTATCACAAGTGCAAAAAGTGTTTTTTCCACACTAATACAAGTGCAAAAGTGGTTTTTCAACACTAACACAAGTGCGAAAAGTGGTTTTTCAACACTAACACAAGTGCGAAAAGTGGTTTTTCCACACTAATACAAGTGCAAAAGTGGTTTCCTGCACCAACACAAGTGCGAAAAGTGGTTTTTCAACACTAACACAAGTGAGAAAAGTGGTTTTTCAACACTAACACAAGTGCGAAAAGTGGTTTTTCCACACTAATACAAGTGCAAAAGTGGTTTCCTGCACCAACAGAAGTGCGAAAAGTGTTTTTTCAACACTAACACAAGTGCGAAAAGTGGTTTTTCAACACTAACACAAGTGCGAAAAGTGGTTTTTCAACACTAACACAAGTGCAAAAAGTGGTTTTTCCACACTAATACAAGTGCAAAAGTGGTTTCCTGCACCAACACAAGTGCGAAAAGTGGTTTTTCAACACTAACACAAGTGCGAAAAGTGGTTTTTCAACACTAACACAAGTGCGAAAAGTGGTTTTTCCACACTAATACAAGTGCAAAAGTGGTTTCCTGCACCAACACAAGTGCGAAAAGTGGTTTTCAACACTAACACAAGTGCGAAAAGTGGTTTTTCAACACTATCACGAGTGCAAAAAGTGTTTTTTCCACACTAATACAAGTGCAAAAGTGGTTTCCTGCACCAACACAAGTGTGAAAAGTGGTTTTTCAACACTAACACAAGTGCGAAAAGTGGTTTTTCACACTAACTAACACAAGTGCGAAAAGTGGTTTTTCAACACTAACACAAGTGCGAAAAGTGGTTTTTCAACACTAACACAAGTGCGAAAAGTGGTTTTTCAACACTAACACAAGTGCGAAAAGTGGTTTTTCAACACTAACACAAGTGCGAAAAGTGGTTTTTCAACACTAACACAAATGCGAAAAGTGGTTTTTCAACACTAACACAAGTGCGAAAAGTGGTTTTCCACACTAATACAAGTGCAAAAGTGGTTTCCTGCACCAACACAAGTGCGAAAAGTGGTTTTTCAACACTAACACAAGTGCGAAAAGTGTTTTTCAACACTAACACAAGTGCGAAAAGTTGTTTTTCCACACTAATACAAGTGCAAAAGTGGTTTCCTGCACCAACACAAGTGCGAAAAGTGGTTTTTCAACACTAACACAAGTGCGAAAAGTGGTTTTTCAACACTAACACAAGTGCGAAAAGTGGTTTTTCAACACTATCACAAGTGCAAAAAGTGTTTTTTCCACACTAATACAAGTGCAAAAGTGGTTTCCTGCACCAACACAAGTGCGAAGTGGTTTTTCAACACTAACACAAGTGCGAAAAGTGGTTTTTCAACACTAACACAAGTGCGAAAAGTTGTTTTTCCACACTAATACAAGTGCAAAAGTGGTTTCCTGCACCAACACAAGTGCGAAAAGTGGTTTTTCAACACTAACACAAGTGCGAAAAGTGGTTTTTCAACACTAACACAAGTGCGAAAAGTGTTTTTTCCACACTAATACAAGTGCAAAAGTGGTTTCCTGCACCAACACAAGTGCGAAAAGTGGCTTTTCAACACTAACGCAAGTGCGAAAAGTGGTTTTTCAACACTAACACAAGTGCGAAAAGTGTTTTTTCAACACTAACACAAGTGCGAAAAGTGGTTTTACCACACTAATACAAGTGCAAAAGTGGTTTCCTGCACCAACACAAGTGCGAAAAGTGGTTTTTCAACACTAACACAAGTGCAAAAAGTGTTTTTTCCACACTAATACAAGTGCAAAAAGTGGTTTCCTGCACCAACACAAGTGCGAAAAGTGGCTTTTCAACACTAACGCAAGTGCGAAAAGTGGTTTTTCAACACTAACACAAGTGCGAAAAGTGGTTTTTCAACACTAACACAAGCGCGAAAAGTGGTTTTCCACACTAATACAAGTGCAAAAGTGGTTTACTGCACCAACACAAGTGCGAAAAGCAGTTTTTCAACACTAACACAAGTGCGAAAAGTGGTTTTTCAACACTAACACAAGTGCGAAAAGTGTTTTTTCCACACTAATACAAGTGCAAAAGTGGTTTCCTGCACCAACACAAGTGCGAAGTGGTTTTTCAACACTAACACAAGTGCGAAAAGTGGTTTTTCAACACTAACACAAGAGCGAAAAGTTGTTTTTCCACACTAATACAAGTGCAAAAGTGGTTTCCTGCACCAACACAAGCGCGAAAAGTGGTTTTTCAACACTAACACAAGTGCAAAAAGTGGTTTTTCAACACTAACACAAGTGCGAAAAGTGTTTTTTCCACACTAATACAAGTGCCAAAGTGGTTTCCTGCACCAACACAAGTGTGAAAAGTGGTTTTTCAACACTAACATAAGTGCAAAAGTGGTTTCCTGCACCAACACAAGTGCGAAAAGTGGTTTTTCAACACTAACACAAGTGCGAAAAGTGGTTTTTCAACACTAACACAAGTGCAAAAAGTGGTTTTTCAACACTAACACAAGTGCGAAAAGTGTTTTTTCCACACTAATACAAGTGCAAAAGTGGTTTCCTGCACCAACACAAGTGCGAAAAGTGGTTTTTCAACACTAATACAAGTGCAAAAGTGGTTTTTCAACACTAACACAAGTGCGAAAAGTGGTTTTTCAACACTAACACAAGTGCGAAAAGTGGTTTTTCAACACTAACACAAGTGCAAAAAGTGGTTTTTCCACACTAATACAAGTGCAAAAGTGGTTTCCTGCACCAACACAAGTGCGAAAAGTAGTTTTTCAACACTAACACAAGTGCGAAAAGTGGTTTTTCAACACTAACACAAGTGCGAAAAGTGGTTTTTCCACACTAATACAAGTGCAAAAAGTGTTTTTTACACACTAATACAAGTGCAAAAGTGGTTTCCTGCACCAACACAAGTGCGAAAAGTGGTTTTTCAACACTAACACAAGTGCGAAAAGTGGTTTTTCAACACTATCACAAGTGCAAAAAGTGTTTTTTCCACACTAATACAAGTGCAAAAGTGGTTTTTCAACACTAACACAAGTGCGAAAAGTGGTTTTTCAACACTAACACAAGTGCGAAAAGTGGTTTTTCCACACTAATACAAGTGCAAAAGTGGTTTTTCAACACTAACACAAGTGCGAAAAGTGGTTTTTCAACACTAACACAAGTGCGAAAAGTGGTTTTTCAACACTAACACAAGTGCGAAAATTGGTTTTTCAACACTAACACAAGTGCAAAAAGTGGTTTTTCCACACTAATACAAGTGCAAAAGTGGTTTCCTGCACCAACACAAGTGCGAAAAGTGGTTTTTCAACACTAACACAAGTGCGAAAAGTGGTTTTTCAACACTAACACAAGTGCGAAAATTGGTTTTTCAACACTAACACAAGTGCAAAAAGTGGTTTTTCCACACTAATACAAGTGCAAAAGTGGTTTCCTGCACCAACACAAGTGCGAAAAGTGGTTTTTCAACACTAACACACATGCGAAAAGTGGTTTTTCCACACTAATACAAGTGCAAAAGTGGTTTCCTGCACTAACACAAGTGCGAAAAGTGGTTTTTCAACACTAACACACGTGCGAAAAGTGGTTTTTGAACACTAACACAAGTGCGAAAAGTGTTTTTTCCACACTAATACAAGTGCAAAAGTGGTTTCCTGCACCAACACAAGTGCGAAAAGTGGTTTTTCAACACTAACACAAGTGCGAAAAGTGGTTTTTCAACACTAACACAAATGCGAAAAGTGGTTTTTCAACACTAACACAAGTGCGAAAAGTGGTTTTTCCACACTAATACAAGTGCAAAAGTGGTTTCCGGCACCAACGCAAGTGCGAAAAGTGGTTTTTCAACACTAACACAAGTGCGAAAAGTCGTTTTTCAACACTATCACAAGTGCAAAAAGTGTTTTTTCCACACTAATACAAGTGCAAAAGTGGTTTTTCAACACTAACACAAGTGCGAAAAGTGGTTTTTCAACACTAACACAAGTGCGAAAAGTGGTTTTTCCACACTAATACAAGTGCAAAAGTGGTTTCCTGCACCAACACAAGTGCGAAAAGTGGTTTTTCAACACTAACACAAGTGAGAAAAGTGGTTTTTCAACACTAACACAAGTGCGAAAAGTGGTTTTTCCACACTAATACAAGTGCAAAAGTGGTTTCCTGCACCAACAGAAGTGCGAAAAGTGTTTTTTCAACACTAACACAAGTGCGAAAAGTGGTTTTTCAACACTAACACAAGTGCGAAAAGTGGTTTTTCAACACTAACACAAGTGCAAAAAGTGGTTTTTCCACACTAATACAAGTGCAAAAGTGGTTTCCTGCACCAACACAAGTGCGAAAAGTGGTTTTTCAACACTAACACAAGTGCGAAAAGTGGTTTTTCAACACTAACACAAGTGCGAAAAGTGGTTTTTCCACACTAATACAAGTGCAAAAGTGGTTTCCTGCACCAACACAAGTGCGAAAAGTGGTTTTCAACACTAACACAAGTGCGAAAAGTGGTTTTTCAACACTATCACGAGTGCAAAAAGTGTTTTTTCCACACTAATACAAGTGCAAAAGTGGTTTCCTGCACCAACACAAGTGTGAAAAGTGGTTTTTCAACACTAACACAAGTGCGAAAAGTGGTTTTTCAACACTAACACAAGTGCGAAAAGTGGTTTTTCAACACTAACACAAGTGCGAAAAGTGGTTTTTCAACACTAACACAAGTGCGAAAAGTGGTTTTTCAACACTAACACAAGTGCGAAAAGTGGTTTTTCAACACTAACACAAGTGCGAAAAGTGGTTTTTCAACACTAACACAAGTGCGAAAAGTGGTTTTTCAACACTATCACAAGTGCAAAAAGTGTTTTTTCCACACTAATACAAGTGCAAAAGTGGTTTCCTGCACCAACACAAGTGCGAAAAGTGGTTTTTCAATACCAACACAAGTGCGAAAAGTAGTTTTTCAACACTAACACAAGTGCGAAAAGTGGTTTTTCCACACTAATACAAGTGCAAAAGTGGTTTCCTGCACCAACACAAGTGCGAAAAGTTTTTTTCAACACTAACACAAGTGCGAAAAGTGGTTTTTCAACACTATCACAAGTGCAAAAAGTGTTTTTTCCACACTAATACAAGTGCAAAAGTGGTTTCCTGCACCAACACAAGTGCGAAAAGTAGTTTTTCAACACTAACACAAGTGAGAAAAGTGGTTTTTCAACACTAACACAAGTGCGGAAAGTGGTTTTTCCACACTAATACAAGTGCAAAAGTGGTTTTTCAACACTATCACAAGTGCGAAAAGTGGTTTTTCCACACTAATACAAGTGCAAAAGTGGTTTCCTGCACTAACACAAGTGCGAAAAGTGGTTTTTCAACACTAACACAAGTGCGAAAAGTGGTTTTTCAACACTAACACAAGTGCGAAAAGTGGTTTTTCAACACTAATACCAGTGCAAAAGTGGTTTTTCAACACTAACACAAGTGCGAAAAGTGGTTTTTCAACACTAACACAAGTGCAAAAAGTGGTTTTTCCACACTAATACAAGTGCAAAAGTGGTTTCCTGCACCAACACAAGTGCGAAAAGTGGTTTTTCAACACTAACACAAGTGCGAAAAGTGGTTTTTCAACACTAACACAAGTGCGAAAAGTGTTTTTTCCACACTAATACAAGTGCAAAAGTGGTTTTCTGCACCAACACAAGTGCGAAAAGTGGCTTTTCAACACTAACGCAAGTGCGAAAAGTGGTTTTTCAACACTAACACAAGTGCGAAAAGTGGTTTTTCAACACTAACACAAGTGCGAAAAGTGGTTTTTCCACACTAATACAAGTGCAAAAGTGGTTTCCTGCAACAACACAAGTGCGAAAAGTGGTTTTTCAACACTAACACAAGTGCAAAAAGTGTTTTTTCCACACTAATACAAGTGCAAAAAGTGGTTTCCTGCACCAACACAAGTGCGAAAAGTGGCTTTTCAACACTAACGCAAGTGCGAAAAGTGGTTTTTCAACACTAACACAAGTGCGAAAAGTGGTTTTTCAACACTAACACAAGTGCGAAAAGTGGTTTTTCCACACTAATACAAGTGCAAAAGTGGTTTCCTGCACCAACACAAGTGCGAAAAGCAGTTTTTCAACACTAACACAAGTGCGAAAAGTGGTTTTTCAACACTAACACAAGTGCGAAAAGTGTTTTTTCCACACTAATACAAGTGCAAAAGTGGTTTCCTGCACCAACACAAGTGCGAAGTGGTTTTTCAACACTAACACAAGTGCGAAAAGTGGTTTTTCAACACTAACACAAGTGCGAAAAGTTGTTTTTCCACACTAATACAAGTGCAAAAGTGGTTTCCTGCACCAACACAAGCGCGAAAAGTGGTTTTTTAACACTAACACAAGTGCAAAAAGTGGTTTTTCAACACTAACACAAGTGCGAAAAGTGTTTTTTCCACACTAATACAAGTGCAAAAGTGGTTTCCTGCACCAACACAAGTGTGAAAAGTGGTTTTTCAACACTAACATAAGTGCAAAAGTGGTTTCCTGCACCAACACAAGTGCGAAAAGTGGTTTTTCAACACTAACACAAGTGCGAAAAGTGGTTTTTCAACACTAACACAAGTGCAAAAAGTGGTTTTTCAACACTAACACAAGTGCGAAAAGTGTTTTTTCCACACTAATACAAGTGCAAAAGTGGTTTCCTGCACCAACACAAGTGTGAAAAGTGGTTTTTCAACACTAATACAAGTGCAAAAGTGGTTTTTCAACACTAACACAAGTGCGAAAAGTGGTTTTTCAACACTAACACAAGTGCGAAAAGTGGTTTTTCAACACTAACACAAGTGCAAAAAGTGGTTTTTCCACACTAATACAAGTGCAAAAGTGGTTTCCTGCACCAACACAAGTGCGAAAAGTGGTTTTTCAACACTAACACAAGTGCGAAAAGTGGTTTTTCAACACTAACACAAGTGCGAAAAGTGGTTTTTCCACACTAATACAAGTGCAAAAAGTGTTTTTTACACACTAATACAAGTGCAAAAGTGGTTTCCTGCACCAACACAAGTGCGAAAAGTGGTTTTTCAACACTAACACAAGTGCGAAAAGTGGTTTTTCAACACTATCACAAGTGCAAAAAGTGTTTTTTCCACACTAATACAAGTGCAAAAGTGGTTTTTCAACACTAACACAAGTGCGAAAAGTGGTTTTTCAACACTAACACAAGTGCGAAAAGTGGTTTTTCCACACTAATACAAGTGCAAAAGTGGTTTTTCAACACTAACACAAGTGCGAAAAGTGGTTTTTCAACACTAACACAAGTGCGAAAAGTGGTTTTTCAACACTAACACAAGTGCGAAAAGTGGTTTTTCCACACTAATACAAGTGCAAAAGTGGTTTCCTGCACCAACACAAGTGCGAAAAGTGGTTTTTCAACACTAACACAAGTGCGAAAAGTGGTTTTTCAACACTAACACAAGTGCGAAAAGTGGTTTTTCAACACTAACACAAGTGCAAAAAGTGGTTTTTCCACACTAATACAAGTGCAAAAGTGGTTTCCTGCACTAACACAAGTGCGAAAAGTGGTTTTTCAACACTAACACACTTGCGAAAAGTGGTTTTTGAACACTAACACAAGTGCGAAAAGTGTTTTTTCCACACTAATACAAGTGCAAAAGTGGTTTCCTGCACCAACACAAGTGCGAAAAGTGGTTTTTCAACACTAACACAAGTGCGAAAAGTGGTTTTTCAACACTAACACAAATGCGAAAAGTGGTTTTTCAACACTAACACAAGTGCGAAAAGTGGTTTTTCCACACTAATACAAGTGCAAAAGTGGTTTCCGGCACCAACGCAAGTGCGAAAAGTGGTTTTTCAACACTAACACAAGTGCGAAAAGTCGTTTTTCAACACTATCACAAGTGCAAAAAGTGTTTTTTCCACACTAATACAAGTGCAAAAGTGGTTTTTCAACACTAACACAAGTGCGAAAAGTGGTTTTTCAACACTAACACAAGTGCGAAAAGTGGTTTTTCAACACTATCACAAGTGCAAAAAGTGTTTTTTCCACACTAATACAAGTGCAAAAGTGGTTTCCTGCACCAACACAAGTGCGAAGTGGTTTTTCAACACTAACACAAGTGCGAAAAGTGGTTTTTCAACACTAACACAAGTGCGAAAAGTTGTTTTTCCACACTAATACAAGTGCAAAAGTGGTTTCCTGCACCAACACAAGTGCGAAAAGTGGTTTTTCAACACTAACACAAGTGCGAAAAGTGGTTTTTCAACACTAACACAAGTGCGAAAAGTGTCTTTTCCACACTAATACAAATGCAAAAGTGGTTTCCTGCACCAACACAAGTGCGAAAAGTGGCTTTTCAACACTAACGCAAGTGCGAAAAGTGGTTTTTCAACACTAACACAAGTGCGAAAAGTGTTTTTTCAACACTAACACAAGTGCGAAAAGTGGTTTTACCACACTAATACAAGTGCAAAAGTGGTTTCCTGCACCAACACAAGTGCGAAAAGTGGTTTTTCAACACTAACACAAGTGCAAAAAGTGTTTTTTCCACACTAATACAAGTGCAAAAAGTGGTTTCCTGCACCAACACAAGTGCGAAAAGTGGCTTTTCAACACTAACGCAAGTGCGAAAAGTGGTTTTTCAACACTAACACAAGTGCGAAAAGTGGTTTTTCAACACTAACACAAGTGCGAAAAGTGGTTTTTCCACACTAATACAAGTGCAAAAGTGGTTTCCTGCACCAACACAAGTGCGAAAAGCAGTTTTTCAGCACTAACACAAGTGCGAAAAGTGGTTTTTCAACACTAACACAAGTGCGAAAAGTGTTTTTTCCACACTAATACAAGTGCAAAAGTGGTTTCCTGCACCAACACAAGTGCGAAGTGGTTTTTCAACACTAACACAAGTGCGAAAAGTGGTTTTTCAACACTAACACAAGAGCGAAAAGTTGTTTTTCCACACTAATACAAGTGCAAAAGTGGTTTCCTGCACCAACACAAGCGCGAAAAGTGGTTTTTCAACACTAACACAAGTGCAAAAAGTGGTTTTTCAACACTAACACAAGTGCGAAAAGTGTTTTTTCCACACTAATACAAGTGCCAAAGTGGTTTCCTGCACCAACACAAGTGTGAAAAGTGGTTTTTCAACACTAACATAAGTGCAAAAGTGGTTTCCTGCACCAACACAAGTGCGAAAAGTGGTTTTTCAACACTAACACAAGTGCGAAAAGTGGTTTTTCAACACTAACACAAGTGCAAAAAGTGGTTTTTCAACACTAACACAAGTGCGAAAAGTGTTTTTTCCACACTAATACAAGTGCAAAAGTGGTTTCCTGCACCAACACAAGTGCGAAAAGTGGTTTTTCAACACTAATACAAGTGCAAAAGTGGTTTTTCAACACTAACACAAGTGCGAAAAGTGGTTTTTCAACACTAACACAAGTGCAAAAAGTGGTTTTTCCACACTAATACAAGTGCAAAAGTGGTTTTTCAACACTAACACAAGTGCGAAAAGTGGTTTTTCAACACTAACACAAGTGCAAAAAGTGGTTTTTCCACACTAATACAAGTGCAAAAGTGGTTTCCTGCACCAACACAAGTGCGAAAAGTGGTTTTTCAACACTAACACAAGTGCGAAAAGTGGTTTTTCAACACTAACACAAGTGCGAAAAGTGTTTTTTCCACACTAATACAAGTGCAAAAGTGGTTTTCTGCACCAACACAAGTGCGAAAAGTGGCTTTTCAACACTAACGCAAGTGCGAAAAGTGGTTTTTCAACACTAACACAAGTGCGAAAAGTGGTTTTTCAACACTAACACAAGTGCGAAAAGTGGTTTTTCCACACTAATACAAGTGCAAAAGTGGTTTCCTGCAACAACACAAGTGCGAAAAGTGGTTTTTCAACACTAACACAAGTGCAAAAAGTGTTTTTTCCACACTAATACAAGTGCAAAAAGTGGTTTCCTGCACCAACACAAGTGCGAAAAGTGGCTTTTCAACACTAACGCAAGTGCGAAAAGTGGTTTTTCAACACTAACACAAGTGCGAAAAGTGGTTTTTCAACACTAACACAAGTGCGAAAAGTGGTTTTTCCACACTAATACAAGTGCAAAAGTGGTTTCCTGCACCAACACAAGTGCGAAAAGCAGTTTTTCAACACTAACACAAGTGCGAAAAGTGGTTTTTCAACACTAACACAAGTGCGAAAAGTGTTTTTTCCACACTAATACAAGTGCAAAAGTGGTTTCCTGCACCAACACAAGTGCGAAGTGGTTTTTCAACACTAACACAAGTGCGAAAAGTGGTTTTTCAACACTAACACAAGTGCGAAAAGTTGTTTTTCCACACTAATACAAGTGCAAAAGTGGTTTCCTGCACCAACACAAGCGCGAAAAGTGGTTTTTTAACACTAACACAAGTGCAAAAAGTGGTTTTTCAACACTAACACAAGTGCGAAAAGTGTTTTTTCCACACTAATACAAGTGCAAAAGTGGTTTCCTGCACCAACACAAGTGTGAAAAGTGGTTTTTCAACACTAACATAAGTGCAAAAGTGGTTTCCTGCACCAACACAAGTGCGAAAAGTGGTTTTTCAACACTAACACAAGTGCGAAAAGTGGTTTTTCAACACTAACACAAGTGCAAAAAGTGGTTTTTCAACACTAACACAAGTGCGAAAAGTGTTTTTTCCACACTAATACAAGTGCAAAAGTGGTTTCCTGCACCAACACAAGTGCGAAAAGTGGTTTTTCAACACTAATACAAGTGCAAAAGTGGTTTTTCAACACTAACACAAGTGCGAAAAGTGGTTTTTCAACACTAACACAAGTGCGAAAAGTGGTTTTTCAACACTAACACAAGTGCAAAAAGTGGTTTTTCCACACTAATACAAGTGCAAAAGTGGTTTCCTGCACCAACACAAGTGCGAAAAGTGGTTTTTCAACACTAACACAAGTGCGAAAAGTGGTTTTTCAACACTAACACAAGTGCGAAAAGTGGTTTTTCCACACTAATACAAGTGCAAAAAGTGTTTTTTACACACTAATACAAGTGCAAAAGTGGTTTCCTGCACCAACACAAGTGCGAAAAGTGGTTTTTCAACACTAACACAAGTGCGAAAAGTGGTTTTTCAACACTATCACAAGTGCAAAAAGTGTTTTTTCCACACTAATACAAGTGCAAAAGTGGTTTTTCAACACTAACACAAGTGCGAAAAGTGGTTTTTCAACACTAACACAAGTGCGAAAAGTGGTTTTTCCACACTAATACAAGTGCAAAAGTGGTTTTTCAACACTAACACAAGTGCGAAAAGTGGTTTTTCAACACTAACACAAGTGCGAAAAGTGGTTTTTCAACACTAACACAAGTGCGAAAAGTGGTTTTTCCACACTAATACAAGTGCAAAAGTGGTTTCCTGCACCAACACAAGTGCGAAAAGTGGTTTTTCAACACTAACACAAGTGCGAAAAGTGGTTTTTCAACACTAACACAAGTGCGAAAAGTGGTTTTTCAACACTAACACAAGTGCAAAAAGTGGTTTTTCCACACTAATACAAGTGCAAAAGTGGTTTCCTGCACCAACACAAGTGCGAAAAGTGGTTTTTCAACACTAACACAAGTGCGAAAAGTGGTTTTTCCACACTAATACAAGTGCAAAAGTGGTTTCCTGCACTAACACAAGTGCGAAAAGTGGTTTTTCAACACTAACACACTTGCAAAAAGTGGTTTTTGAACACTAACACAAGTGCGAAAAGTGTTTTTTCCACACTAATACAAGTGCAAAAGTGGTTTCCTGCACCAACACAAGTGCGAAAAGTGGTTTTTCAACACTAACACAAGTGCGAAAAGTGGTTTTTCAACACTAACACAAATGCGAAAAGTGGTTTTTCAACACTAACACAAGTGCGAAAAGTGGTTTTTCCACACTAATACAAGTGCAAAAGTGGTTTCCGGCACCAACGCAAGTGCGAAAAGTGGTTTTTCAACACTAACACAAGTGCGAAAAGTCGTTTTTCAACACTATCACAAGTGCAAAAAGTGTTTTTTCCACACTAATACAAGTGCAAAAGTGGTTTTTCAACACTAACACAAGTGCGAAAAGTGGTTTTTCAACACTAACACAAGTGCGAAAAGTGGTTTTTCAACACTATCACAAGTGCAAAAAGTGTTTTTTCCACACTAATACAAGTGCAAAAGTGGTTTCCTGCACCAACACAAGTGCGAAGTGGTTTTTCAACACTAACACAAGTGCGAAAAGTGGTTTTTCAACACTAACACAAGTGCGAAAAGTTGTTTTTCCACACTAATACAAGTGCAAAAGTGGTTTCCTGCACCAACACAAGTGCGAAAAGTGGTTTTTCAACACTAACACAAGTGCGAAAAGTGGTTTTTCAACACTAACACAAGTGCGAAAAGTGTCTTTTCCACACTAATACAAATGCAAAAGTGGTTTCCTGCACCAACACAAGTGCGAAAAGTGGCTTTTCAACACTAACGCAAGTGCGAAAAGTGGTTTTTCAACACTAACACAAGTGCGAAAAGTGTTTTTTCAACACTAACACAAGTGCGAAAAGTGGTTTTACCACACTAATACAAGTGCAAAAGTGGTTTCCTGCACCAACACAAGTGCGAAAAGTGGTTTTTCAACACTAACACAAGTGCAAAAAGTGTTTTTTCCACACTAATACAAGTGCAAAAAGTGGTTTCCTGCACCAACACAAGTGCGAAAAGTGGCTTTTCAACACTAACGCAAGTGCGAAAAGTGGTTTTTCAACACTAACACAAGTGCGAAAAGTGGTTTTTCAACACTAACACAAGTGCGAAAAGTGGTTTTTCCACACTAATACAAGTGCAAAAGTGGTTTCCTGCACCAACACAAGTGCGAAAAGCAGTTTTTCAGCACTAACACAAGTGCGAAAAGTGGTTTTTCAACACTAACACAAGTGCGAAAAGTGTTTTTTCCACACTAATACAAGTGCAAAAGTGGTTTCCTGCACCAACACAAGTGCGAAGTGGTTTTTCAACACTAACACAAGTGCGAAAAGTGGTTTTTCAACACTAACACAAGAGCGAAAAGTTGTTTTTCCACACTAATACAAGTGCAAAAGTGGTTTCCTGCACCAACACAAGCGCGAAAAGTGGTTTTTCAACACTAACACAAGTGCAAAAAGTGGTTTTTCAACACTAACACAAGTGCGAAAAGTGTTTTTTCCACACTAATACAAGTGCCAAAGTGGTTTCCTGCACCAACACAAGTGTGAAAAGTGGTTTTTCAACACTAACATAAGTGCAAAAGTGGTTTCCTGCACCAACACAAGTGCGAAAAGTGGTTTTTCAACACTAACACAAGTGCGAAAAGTGGTTTTTCAACACTAACACAAGTGCAAAAAGTGGTTTTTCAACACTAACACAAGTGCGAAAAGTGTTTTTTCCACACTAATACAAGTGCAAAAGTGGTTTCCTGCACCAACACAAGTGCGAAAAGTGGTTTTTCAACACTAATACAAGTGCAAAAGTGGTTTTTCAACACTAACACAAGTGCGAAAAGTGGTTTTTCAACACTAACACAAGTGCGAAAAGTGGTTTTTCAACACTAACACAAGTGCAAAAAGTGGTTTTTCCACACTAATACAAGTGCAAAAGTGGTTTCCTGCACCAACACAAGTGCGAAAAGTGGTTTTTCAACACTAACACAAGTGCGAAAAGTGGTTTTTCAACACTAACACAAGTGCGAAAAGTGGTTTTTCCACACTAATACAAGTGCAAAAAGTGTTTTTTACACACTAATACAAGTGCAAAAGTGGTTTCCTGCACCAACACAAGTGCGAAAAGTGGTTTTTCAACACTAACACAAGTGCGAAAAGTGGTTTTTCAACACTATCACAAGTGCAAAAAGTGTTTTTTCCACACTAATACAAGTGCAAAAGTGGTTTCCTGCACCAACACAAGTGCGAAAAGTGGTTTTTCAACACTAACACAAGTGCGAAAAGTGGTTTTTCAACACTAACACAAATGCGAAAAGTGGTTTTTCAACACTAACACAAGTGCGAAAAGTGGTTTTTCAACACTATCACAAGTGCAAAAAGTGTTTTTTCCACACTAATACAAGTGCAAAAGTGGTTTCCTGCACCAACACAAGTGCGAAGTGGTTTTTCAACACTAACACAAGTGCGAAAAGTGGTTTTTCAACACTAACACAAGTGCGAAAAGTTGTTTTTCCACACTAATACAAGTGCAAAAGTGGTTTCCTGCACCAACACAAGTGCGAAAAGTGGTTTTTCAACACTAACACAAGTGCGAAAAGTGGTTTTTCAACACTAACACAAGTGCGAAAAGTGTCTTTTCCACACTAATACAAATGCAAAAGTGGTTTCCTGCACCAACACAAGTGCGAAAAGTGGCTTTTCAACACTAACGCAAGTGCGAAAAGTGGTTTTTCAACACTAACACAAGTGCGAAAAGTGTTTTTTCAACACTAACACAAGTGCGAAAAGTGGTTTTACCACACTAATACAAGTGCAAAAGTGGTTTCCTGCACCAACACAAGTGCGAAAAGTGGTTTTTCAACACTAACACAAGTGCAAAAAGTGTTTTTTCCACACTAATACAAGTGCAAAAAGTGGTTTCCTGCACCAACACAAGTGCGAAAAGTGGCTTTTCAACACTAACGCAAGTGCGAAAAGTGGTTTTTCAACACTAACACAAGTGCGAAAAGTGGTTTTTCAACACTAACACAAGTGCGAAAAGTGGTTTTTCCACACTAATACAAGTGCAAAAGTGGTTTCCTGCACCAACACAAGTGCGAAAAGCAGTTTTTCAGCACTAACACAAGTGCGAAAAGTGGTTTTTCAACACTAACACAAGTGCGAAAAGTGTTTTTTCCACACTAATACAAGTGCAAAAGTGGTTTCCTGCACCAACACAAGTGCGAAGTGGTTTTTCAACACTAACACAAGTGCGAAAAGTGGTTTTTCAACACTAACACAAGAGCGAAAAGTTGTTTTTCCACACTAATACAAGTGCAAAAGTGGTTTCCTGCACCAACACAAGCGCGAAAAGTGGTTTTTCAACACTAACACAAGTGCAAAAAGTGGTTTTTCAACACTAACACAAGTGCGAAAAGTGTTTTTTCCACACTAATACAAGTGCCAAAGTGGTTTCCTGCACCAACACAAGTGTGAAAAGTGGTTTTTCAACACTAACATAAGTGCAAAAGTGGTTTCCTGCACCAACACAAGTGCGAAAAGTGGTTTTTCAACACTAACACAAGTGCGAAAAGTGGTTTTTCAACACTAACACAAGTGCAAAAAGTGGTTTTTCAACACTAACACAAGTGCGAAAAGTGTTTTTTCCACACTAATACAAGTGCAAAAGTGGTTTCCTGCACCAACACAAGTGCGAAAAGTGGTTTTTCAACACTAATACAAGTGCAAAAGTGGTTTTTCAACACTAACACAAGTGCGAAAAGTGGTTTTTCAACACTAACACAAGTGCGAAAAGTGGTTTTTCAACACTAACACAAGTGCAAAAAGTGGTTTTTCCACACTAATACAAGTGCAAAAGTGGTTTCCTGCACCAACACAAGTGCGAAAAGTGGTTTTTCAACACTAACACAAGTGCGAAAAGTGGTTTTTCAACACTAACACAAGTGCGAAAAGTGGTTTTTCCACACTAATACAAGTGCAAAAAGTGTTTTTTACACACTAATACAAGTGCAAAAGTGGTTTCCTGCACCAACACAAGTGCGAAAAGTGGTTTTTCAACACTAACACAAGTGCGAAAAGTGGTTTTTCAACACTATCACAAGTGCAAAAAGTGTTTTTTCCACACTAATACAAGTGCAAAAGTGGTTTTTCAACACTAACACAAGTGCGAAAAGTGGTTTTTCAACACTAACACAAGTGCGAAAAGTGGTTTTTCCACACTAATACAAGTGCAAAAGTGGTTTTTCAACACTAACACAAGTGCGAAAAGTGGTTTTTCAACACTAACACAAGTGCGAAAAGTGGTTTTTCAACACTAACACAAGTGCGAAAAGTGGTTTTTCCACACTAATACAAGTGCAAAAGTGGTTTCCTGCACCAACACAAGTGCGAAAAGTGGTTTTTCAACACTAACACAAGTGCGAAAAGTGGTTTTTCAACACTAACACAAGTGCGAAAATTGGTTTTTCAACACTAACACAAGTGCAAAAAGTGGTTTTTCCACACTAATACAAGTGCAAAAGTGGTTTCCTGCACCAACACAAGTGCGAAAAGTGGTTTTTCAACACTAACACAAGTGCGAAAAGTGGTTTTTCCACACTAATACAAGTGCAAAAGTGGTTTCCTGCACTAACACAAGTGCGAAAAGTGGTTTTTCAACACTAACACACGTGCGAAAAGTGGTTTTTGAACACTAACACAAGTGCGAAAAGTGTTTTTTCCACACTAATACAAGTGCAAAAGTGGTTTCCTGCACCAACACAAGTGCGAAAAGTGGTTTTTCAACACTAACACAAGTGCGAAAAGTGGTTTTTCAACACTAACACAAATGCGAAAAGTGGTTTTTCAACACTAACACAAGTGCGAAAAGTGGTTTTTCCACACTAATACAAGTGCAAAAGTGGTTTCCGGCACCAACGCAAGTGCGAAAAGTGGTTTTTCAACACTAACACAAGTGCAAAAAGTGTTTTTTCCACACTAATACAAGTGCAAAAGTGGTTTTTCAACACTAACACAAGTGCGAAAAGTGGTTTTTCAACACTAACACAAGTGCGAAAAGTGGTTTTTCCACACTAATACAAGTGCAAAAGTGGTTTCCTGCACCAACACAAGTGCGAAAAGTGGTTTTTCAACACTAACACAAGTGCGAAAAGTGGTTTTTCAACACTAACACAAGTGCGAAAAGTGGTTTTTCCACACTAATACAAGTGCAAAAGTGGTTTCCTGCACCAACACAAGTGCGAAAAGTGTTTTTTCAACACTAACACAAGTGCGAAAAGTGGTTTTTCAACACTAACACAAGTGCGAAAAGTGGTTTTTCAACACTAACACAAGTGCAAAAAGTGGTTTTTCCACACTAATACAAGTGCAAAAGTGGTTTCCTGCACCAACACAAGTGCGAAAAGTGGTTTTTCAACACTAACACAAGTGCGAAAAGTGGTTTTTCAACACTAACACAAGTGCGAAAAGTGGTTTTTCCACACTAATACAAGTGCAAAAGTGGTTTCCTGCACCAACACAAGTGCGAAAAGTGGTTTTCAACACTAACACAAGTGCGAAAAGTGGTTTTTCAACACTATCACGAGTGCAAAAAGTGTTTTTTCCACACTAATACAAGTGCAAAAGTGGTTTCCTGCACCAACACAAGTGTGAAAAGTGGTTTTTCAACACTAACACAAGTGCGAAAAGTGGTTTTTCAACACTAACACAAGTGCGAAAAGTGGTTTTTCAACACTAACACAAGTGCGAAAAGTGGTTTTTCAACACTAACACAAGTGCGAAAAGTGGTTTTTCAACACTAACACAAGTGCGAAAAGTGGTTTTTCAACACTAACACAAGTGCGAAAAGTGGTTTTTCAACACTAACACAAGTGCGAAAAGTGGTTTTTCAACACTAACACAAGTGCGAAAAGTGGTTTTTCCACACTAATACAAGTGCAAAAGTGGTTTCCTGCACCAACACAAGTGCGAAAAGTGGTTTTTCAACACTAACACAAGTGCGAAAAGTGGTTTTTCAACACTATCACAAGTGCAAAAAGTGTTTTTTCCACACTAATACAAGTGCAAAAGTGGTTTCCTGCACCAACACAAGTGCGAAAAGTGGTTTTTCAATACCAACACAAGTGCGAAAAGTAGTTTTTCAACACTAACACAAGTGCGAAAAGTGGTTTTTCCACACTAATACAAGTGCAAAAGTGGTTTCCTGCACCAACACAAGTGCGAAAAGTTTTTTTCAACACTAACACAAGTGCGAAAAGTGGTTTTTCAACACTATCACAAGTGCAAAAAGTGTTTTTTCCACACTAATACAAGTGCAAAAGTGGTTTCCTGCACCAACACAAGTGCGAAAAGTAGTTTTTCAACACTAACACAAGTGAGAAAAGTGGTTTTTCAACACTAACACAAGTGCGGAAAGTGGTTTTTCCACACTAATACAAGTGCAAAAGTGGTTTTTCAACACTATCACAAGTGCGAAAAGTGGTTTTTCCACACTAATACAAGTGCAAAAGTGGTTTCCTGCACTAACACAAGTGCGAAAAGTGGTTTTTCAACACTAACACAAGTGCGAAAAGTGGTTTTTCAACACTAACACAAGTGCGAAAAGTGGTTTTTCAACACTAATACCAGTGCAAAAGTGGTTTTTCAACACTAACACAAGTGCGAAAAGTGGTTTTTCAACACTAACACAAGTGCGAAAAGTGGTTTTTCCACACTAATACAAGTGCAAAAGTGGTTTCCTGCACCAACACAAGTGCGAAAAGTGGTTTTTCAACACTAACACAAGTGCGAAAAGTGGTTTTTCAACACTAACACAAGTGCGAAAAGTGTTTTTTCCACACTAATACAAGTGCAAAAGTGGTTTCCTGCACCAACACAAGTGCGAAAAGTGGCTTTTCAACACTAACGCAAGTGCGAAAAGTGGTTTTTCAACACTAACACAAGTGCGAAAAGTGGTTTTTCAACACTAACACAAGTGCGAAAAGTGGTTTCTCCACACTAATACAAGTGCAAAAGTGGTTTCCTGCAACAACACAAGTGCGAAAAGTGGTTTTTCAACACTAACACAAGTGCAAAAAGTGTTTTTTCCACACTAATACAAGTGCAAAAAGTGGTTTCCTGCACCAACACAAGTGCGAAAAGTGGCTTTTCAACACTAACGCAAGTGCGAAAAGTGGTTTTTCAACACTAACACAAGTGCGAAAAGTGGTTTTTCAACACTAACACAAGTGCGAAAAGTGGTTTTTCCACACTAATACAAGTGCAAAAGTGGTTTCCTGCACCAACACAAGTGCGAAAAGCAGTTTTTCAACACTAACACAAGTGCGAAAAGTGGTTTTTCAACACTAACACAAGTGCGAAAAGTGTTTTTTCCACACTAATACAAGTGCAAAAGTGGTTTCCTGCACCAACACAAGTGCGAAGTGGTTTTTCAACACTAACACAAGTGCGAAAAGTGGTTTTTCAACACTAACACAAGTGCGAAAAGTTGTTTTTCCACACTAATACAAGTGCAAAAGTGGTTTCCTGCACCAACACAAGCGCGAAAAGTGGTTTTTCAACACTAACACAAGTGCAAAAAGTGGTTTTTCAACACTAACACAAGTGCGAAAAGTGTTTTTTCCACACTAATACAAGTGCAAAAGTGGTTTCCTGCACCAACACAAGTGTGAAAAGTGGTTTTTCAACACTAACATAAGTGCAAAAGTGGTTTCCTGCACCAACACAAGTGCGAAAAGTGGTTTTTCAACACTAACACAAGTGCGAAAAGTGGTTTTTCAACACTAACACAAGTGCAAAAAGTCGTTTTTCAACACTAACACAAGTGCGAAAAGTGTTTTTTCCACACTAATACAAGTGCAAATGTGGTTTCCTGCACCAACACAAGTGCGAAAAGTGATTTTTCAACACTAATACAAGTGCAAAAGTGGTTTTTCAACACTAACACAAGTGCGAAAAGTGGTTTTTCAACACTAACACAAGTGCGAAAAGTGGTTTTTCAACACTAACACAAGTGCAAAAAGTGGTTTTTCCACACTAATACAAGTGCAAAAGTGGTTTCCTGCACCAACACAAGTGCGAAAAGTGGTTTTTCAACACTAACACAAGTGCGAAAAGTGGTTTTTCAACACTAACACAAGTGCGAAAAGTGGTTTTTCCACACTAATACAAGTGCAAAAAGTGTTTTTTACACACTAATACAAGTGCAAAAGTGGTTTCCTGCACCAACACAAGTGCGAAAAGTGGTTTTTCAACACTAACACAAGTGCGAAAAGTGGTTTTTCAACACTATCACAAGTGCAAAAAGTGTTTTTTCCACACTAATACAAGTGCAAAAGTGGTTTTTCAACACTAACACAAGTGCGAAAAGTGGTTTTTCAACACTAACACAAGTGCGAAAAGTGGTTTTTCCACACTAATACAAGTGCAAAAGTGGTTTTTCAACACTAACACAAGTGCGAAAAGTGGTTTTTCAACACTAACACAAGTGCGAAAAGTGGTTTTTCAACACTAACACAAGTGCGAAAAGTGGTTTTTCCACACTAATACAAGTGCAAAAGTGGTTTCCTGCACCAACACAAGTGCGAAAAGTGGTTTTTCAACACTAACACAAGTGCGAAAAGTGGTTTTTCAACACTAACACAAGTGCGAAAAGTGGTTTTTCAACACTAACACAAGTGCAAAAAGTGGTTTTTCCACACTAATACAAGTGCAAAAGTGGTTTCCTGCACCAACACAAGTGCGAAAAGTGGTTTTTCAACACTAACACAAGTGCGAAAAGTGGTTTTTCCACACTAATACAAGTGCAAAAGTGGTTTCCTGCACTAACACAAGTGCGAAAAGTGGTTTTTCAACACTAACACACTTGCGAAAAGTGGTTTTTGAACACTAACACAAGTGCGAAAAGTGTTTTTTCCACACTAATACAAGTGCAAAAGTGGTTTCCTGCACCAACACAAGTGCGAAAAGTGGTTTTTCAACACTAACACAAGTGCGAAAAGTGGTTTTTCAACACTAACACAAATGCGAAAAGTGGTTTTTCAACACTAACACAAGTGCGAAAAGTGGTTTTTCCACACTAATACAAGTGCAAAAGTGGTTTCCGGCACCAACGCAAGTGCGAAAAGTGGTTTTTCAACACTAACACAAGTGCGAAAAGTCGTTTTTCAACACTATCACAAGTGCAAAAAGTGTTTTTTCCACACTAATACAAGTGCAAAAGTGGTTTTTCAACACTAACACAAGTGCGAAAAGTGGTTTTTCAACACTAACACAAGTGCGAAAAGTGGTTTTTCCACACTAATACAAGTGCAAAAGTGGTTTCCTGCACCAACACAAGTGCGAAAAGTGGTTTTTCAACACTAACACAAGTGCGAAAAGTGGTTTTTCAACACTAACACAAGTGCGAAAAGTGGTTTTTCCACACTAATACAAGTGCAAAAGTGGTTTCCTGCACCAACACAAGTGCGAAAAGTGTTTTTTCAACACTAACACAAGTGCGAAAAGTGGTTTTTCAACACTAACACAAGTGCGAAAAGTGGTTTTTCAACACTAACACAAGTGCAAAAAGTGGTTTTTCCACACTAATACAAGTGCAAAAGTGGTTTCCTGCACCAACACAAGTGCGAAAAGTGGTTTTTCAACACTAACACAAGTGCGAAAAGTGGTTTTTCAACACTAACACAAGTGCGAAAAGTGGTTTTTCCACACTAATACAAGTGCAAAAGTGGTTTCCTGCACCAACACAAGTGCGAAAAGTGGTTTTCAACACTAACACAAGTGCGAAAAGTGGTTTTTCAACACTATCACGAGTGCAAAAAGTGTTTTTTCCACACTAATACAAGTGCAAAAGTGGTTTCCTGCACCAACACAAGTGTGAAAAGTGGTTTTTCAACACTAACACAAGTGCGAAAAGTGGTTTTTCAACACTAACACAAGTGCGAAAAGTGGTTTTTCAACACTAACACAAGTGCGAAAAGTGGTTTTTCAACACTAACACAAGTGCGAAAAGTGGTTTTTCAACACTAACACAAGTGCGAAAAGTGGTTTTTCAACACTAACACAAGTGCGAAAAGTGGTTTTTCAACACTAACACAAGTGCGAAAAGTGGTTTTTCAACACTAACACAAGTGCGAAACGTGGTTTTTCCACACTAATACAAGTGCAAAAGTGGTTTCCTGCACCAACACAAGTGCGAAAAGTGGTTTTTCAACACTAACACAAGTGCGAAAAGTGGTTTTTCAACACTATCACAAGTGCAAAAAGTGTTTTTTCCACACTAATACAAGTGCAAAAGTGGTTTCCTGCACCAACACAAGTGCGAAAAGTGGTTTTTCAATACCAACACAAGTGCGAAAAGTAGTTTTTCAACACTAACACAAGTGCGAAAAGTGGTTTTTCCACACTAATACAAGTGCAAAAGTGGTTTCCTGCACCAACACAAGTGCGAAAAGTTTTTTTCAACACTAACACAAGTGCGAAAAGTGGTTTTTCAACACTATCACAAGTGCAAAAAGTGTTTTTTCCACACTAATACAAGTGCAAAAGTGGTTTCCTGCACCAACACAAGAGCGAAAAGTAGTTTTTCAACACTAACACAAGTGAGAAAAGTGGTTTTTCAACACTAACACAAGTGCGGAAAGTGGTTTTTCCACACTAATACAAGTGCAAAAGTGGTTTTTCAACACTATCACAAGTGCGAAAAGTGGTTTTTCCACACTAATACAAGTGCAAAAGTGGTTTCCTGCACTAACACAAGTGCGAAAAGTGGTTTTTCAACACTAACACAAGTGCGAAAAGTGGTTTTTCAACACTAACACAAGTGCGAAAAGTGGTTTTTCAACACTAATAGCAGTGCAAAAGTGGTTTTTCAACACTAACACAAGTGCGAAAAGTGGTTTTTCAACACTAACACAAGTGCGAAAAGTGGTTTTTCAACACTAACACAAGTGCAAAAAGTGGTTTTTCCACACTAATACAAGTGCAAAAGTGGTTTCCTGCACCAACACAAGTGCGAAAAGTGGTTTTTCCACACTAATACAAGTGCAAAAGTGGTTTCCTGCACCAACACAAGTGCGAAGTGGTTTTTCAACACTAACACAAGTGCGAAAAGTGGTTTTTCAACACTAACACAAGTGCGAAAAGTTGTTTTTCCACACTAATACAAGTGCAAAAGTGGTTTCCTGCACCAACACAAGTGCGAAAAGTGGTTTTTCAACACTAACACAAGTGCAAAAAGTGGTTTTTCAACACTAACACAAGTGCGAAAAGTGTTTTTTCCACACTAATACAAGTGCAAAAGTGGTTTCCTGCACCAACACAAGTGCGAAAAGTGGTTTTTCAACACTAACACAAGTGCAAAAGTGGTTTCCTGCACCAACACAAGTGCGAAAAGTGGTTTTTCAACACTATCACAAGTGCAAAAAGTGTTTTTTCCACACTAATACAAGTGCAAAAGTGGTTTCCTGCACCAACACAAGTGTGAAGTGGTTTTTCAACACTAACACAAGTGCGAAAAGTGGTTTTTCAACACTAACACAAGTGCGAAAAGTTGTTTTTCCACACTAATACAAGTGCAAAAGTGGTTTCCTGCACCAACACAAGTGCGAAAAGTGGTTTTTCAACACTAACACAAGTGCGAAAAGTGGTTTTTCAACACTAACACAAGTGCGAAAAGTGTTTTTTCCACACTAATACAAGTGCAAAAGTGGTTTCCTGCACCAACACAAGTGCGAAAAGTGGCTTTTCAACACTAACGCAAGTGCGAAAAGTGGTTTTTCAACACTAACACAAGTGCGAAAAGTGGTTTTTCAACACTAACACAAGTGCGAAAAGTGGTTTTTCCACACTAATACAAGTGCAAATGTGGTTTCCTGCACCAACACAAGTGCGAAAAGTGGTTTTTCAACACTAACACAAGTGCAAAAAGTGTTTTTTCCACACTAATACAAGTGCAAAAGTGGTTTCCTGCACCAACACAAGTGCGAAAAGCAGTTTTTCAACACTAACACAAGTGCGAAAAGTGGTTTTTCAACACTAACACAAGTGCGAAAAGTGTTTTTTCCACACTAATACAAGTGCAAAAGTGGTTTCCTGCACCAACACAAGTGCGAAGTGGTTTTTCAACACTAACACAAGTGCGAAAAGTGGTTTTTCAACACTAACACAAGTGCGAAAAGTTGTTTTTCCACACTAATACAAGTGCAAAAGTGGTTTCCTGCACCAACACAAGCGCGAAAAGTGGTTTTTCAACACTAACACAAGTGCAAAAAGTGGTTTTTCAACACTAACACAAGTGCGAAAAGTGTTTTTTCCACACTAATACAAGTGCAAAAGTGGTTTCCTGCACCAACACAAGTGCGAAAAGTGGTTTTTCAACACTAACACAAGTGCAAAAGTGGTTTCCTGCACCAACACAAGTGCGAAAAGTGGTTTTTCAACACTAACACAAGTGCGAAAAGTGGTTTTTCAACACTAACACAAGTGCAAAAAGTGGTTTTTCAACACTAACACAAGTGCGAAAAGTGTTTTTTCCACACTAATACAAGTGCAAAAGTGGTTTCCTGCACCAACACAAGTGCGAAAAGTGGTTTTTCAACACTAATACAAGTGCAAAAGTGGTTTTTCAACACTAACACAAGTGCGAAAAGTGGTTTTTCAACACTAACACAAGTGCGAAAAGTGGTTTTTCAACACTAACACAAGTGCAAAAAGTGTTTTTTCCACACTAATACAAGTGCAAAAGTGGTTTCCTGCACCAACACAAGTGCGAAAAGTGGTTTTTCAACACTAATACAAGTGCAAAAGTGGTTTTTCAACACTAACACAAGTGCGAAAAGTGGTTTTTCAACACTAACACAAGTGCGAAAAGTGGTTTTTCAACACTAACACAAGTGCGAAAAGTGGTTTTTCAACACTAACACAAGTGCGAAAAGTGGTTTTTCAACACTAATACAAGTGCAAAAAGTGGTTTTTCCACACTAATACAAGTGCAAAAGTGGTTTCCTGCACCAACACAAGTGCGAAAAGTGGTTTTTCAACACTAACACAAGTGCGAAAAGTGTTTTTTCCACACTAATACAAGTGCAAAAGTGGTTTCCTGCACCAACACAAGTGCGAAGTGGTTTTTCAACACTAACACAAGTGCGAAAAGTGGTTTTTCAACACTAACACAAGTGCGAAAAGTTGTTTTGCCACACTAATACAAGTGCAAAAGTGGTTTCCTGCACCAACACAAGTGCGAAAAGTGGTTTTTCAACACTAACACAAGTGCAAAAAGTGGTTTTTCAACACTAACACAAGTGCGAAAAGTGTTTTTTCCACACTAATACAAGTGCAAAAGTGGTTTCCTGCACCAACACAAGTGCGAAAAGTGGTTTTTCAACACTAACACAAGTGCAAAAGTGGTTTCCTGCACCAACACAAGTGCGAAAAGTGGTTTTTCAACACTATCACAAGTGCAAAAAGTGTTTTTTCCACACTAATACAAGTGCAAAAGTGGTTTCCTGCACCAACACAAGTGTGAAGTGGTTTTTCAACACTAACACAAGTGCGAAAAGTGGTTTTTCAACACTAACACAAGTGCGAAAAGTTGTTTTTCCACACTAATACAAGTGCAAAAGTGGTTTCCTGCACCAACACAAGTGCGAAAAGTGGTTTTTCAACACTAACACAAGTGCGAAAAGTGGTTTTTCAACACTAACACAAGTGCGAAAAGTGTTTTTTCCACACGAATACAAGTGCAAAAGTGGTTTCCTGCACCAACACAAGTGCGAAAAGTGGCTTTTCAACACTAACGCAAGTGCGAAAAGTGGTTTTTCAACACTAACACAAGTGCGAAAAGTGGTTTTTCAACACTAACACAAGTGCGAAAAGTGGTTTTTCCACACTAATACAAGTGCAAAAGTGGTTTCCTGCACCAACACAAGTGCGAAAAGTGGTTTTTCAACACTAACACAAGTGCAAAAAGTGTTTTTTCCACACTAATACAAGTGCAAAAAGTGGTTTCCTGCACCAACACAAGTGCGAAAAGTGGCTTTTCAACACTAACGCAAGTGCGAAAAGTGGTTTTTCAACACTAACACAAGTGCGAAAAGTGGTTTTTCAACACTAACACAAGTGCGAAAAGTGGTTTTTCCACACTAATACAAGTGCAAAAGTGGTTTCCTGCACCAACACAAGTGCGAAAAGCAGTTTTTCAACACTAACACAAGTGCGAAAAGTGGTTTTTCAACACTAACACAAGTGCGAAAAGTGTTTTTTCCACACTAATACAAGTGCAAAAGTGGTTTCCTGCACCAACACAAGTGCGAAGTGGTTTTTCAACACTAACACAAGTGCGAAAAGTGGTTTTTCAACACTAACACAAGTGCGAAAAGTTGTTTTTCCACACTAATACAAGTGCAAAAGTGGTTTCCTGCACCAACACAAGCGCGAAAAGTGGTTTTTCAACACTAACACAAGTGCAAAAAGTGGTTTTTCAACACTAACACAAGTGCGAAAAGTGTTTTTTCCACACTAATACAAGTGCAAAAGTGGTTTCCTGCACCAACACAAGTGCGAAAAGTGGTTTTTCAACACTAACACAAGTGCAAAAGTGGTTTCCTGCACCAACACAAGTGCGAAAAGTGGTTTTTCAACACTAACACAAGTGCGAAAAGTGGTTTTTCAACACTAACACAAGTGCAAAAAGTGGTTTTTCAACACTAACACAAGTGCGAAAAGTGTTTTTTCCACACTAATACAAGTGCAAAAGTGGTTTCCTGCACCAACACAAGTGCGAAAAGTGGTTTTTCAACACTAATACAAGTGCAAAAGTGGTTTTTCAACACTAACACAAGTGCGAAAAGTGGTTTTTCAACACTAACACAAGTGCGAAAAGTGGTTTTTCAACACTAACACAAGTGCAAAAAGTGGTTTTTCCACACTAATACAAGTGCAAAAGTGGTTTCCTGCACCAACACAAGTGCGAAAAGTGGTTTTTCAACACTAACACAAGTGCGAAAAGTGGTTTTTCAACACTAACACAAGTGCGAAAAGTGGTTTTTCCACACTAATACAAGTGCAAAAAGTGTTTTTTACACACTAATACAAGTGCAAAAGTGGTTTCCTGCACCAACACAAGTGCGAAAAGTGGTTTTTCAACACTAACACAAGTGCGAAAAGTGGTTTTTCAACACTAACACACTTGCGAAAAGTGGTTTTTGAACACTAACACAAGTGCGAAAAGTGTTTTTTCCACACTAATACAAGTGCAAAAGTGGTTTCCTGCACCAACACAAGTGCGAAAAGTGGTTTTTCAACACTAACACAAGTGCGAAAAGTGGTTTTTCAACACTAACACAAATGCGAAAAGTGGTTTTTCAACACTAACACAAGTGCGAAAAGTGGTTTTTCCACACTAATACAAGTGCAAAAGTGGTTTCCGGCACCAACGCAAGTGCGAAAAGTGGTTTTTCAACACTAACACAAGTGCGAAAAGTCGTTTTTCAACACTATCACAAGTGCAAAAAGTGTTTTTTCCACACTAATACAAGTGCAAAAGTGGTTTTTCAACACTAACACAAGTGCGAAAAGTGGTTTTTCAACACTAACACAAGTGCGAAAAGTGGTTTTTCCACACTAATACAAGTGCAAAAGTGGTTTCCTGCACCAACACAAGTGCGAAAAGTGGTTTTTCAACACTAACACAAGTGCGAAAAGTGGTTTTTCAACACTAACACAAGTGCGAAAAGTGGTTTTTCCACACTAATACAAGTGCAAAAGTGGTTTCCTGCACCAACACAAGTGCGAAAAGTGGTTTTTCAACACTAACACAAGTGCGAAAAGTGGTTTTTCAACACTAACACAAGTGCGAAAAGTGGTTTTTCAACACTAACACAAGTGCAAAAAGTGGTTTTTCCACACTAATACAAGTGCAAAAGTGGTTTCCTGCACCAACACAAGTGCGAAAAGTGGTTTTTCAACACTAACACAAGTGCGAAAAGTGGTTTTTCAACACTAACACAAGTGCGAAAAGTGGTTTTTCCACACTAATACAAGTGCAAAAGTGGTTTCCTGCACCAACACAAGTGCGAAAAGTGGTTTTCAACACTAACACAAGTGCGAAAAGTGGTTTTTCAACACTATCACGAGTGCAAAAAGTGTTTTTTCCACACTAATACAAGTGCAAAAGTGGTTTCCTGCACCAACACAAGTGTGAAAAGTGGTTTTTCAACACTAACACAAGTGCGAAAAGTGGTTTTTCAACACTAACACAAGTGCGAAAAGTGGTTTTTCAACACTAACACAAGTGCGAAAAGTGGTTTTTCAACACTAACACAAGTGCGAAAAGTGGTTTTTCAACACTAACACAAGTGCGAAAAGTGGTTTTTCAACACTAACACAAGTGCGAAAAGTGGTTTTTCAACACTAACACAAGTGCGAAAAGTGGTTTTTCAACACTAACACAAGTGCGAAACGTGGTTTTTCCACACTAATACAAGTGCAAAAGTGGTTTCCTGCACCAACACAAGTGCGAAAAGTGGTTTTTCAACACTAACACAAGTGCGAAAAGTGGTTTTTCAACACTATCACAAGTGCAAAAAGTGTTTTTTCCACACTAATACAAGTGCAAAAGTGGTTTCCTGCACCAACACAAGTGCGAAAAGTGGTTTTTCAATACCAACACAAGTGTGAAAAGTAGTTTTTCAACACTAACACAAGTGCGAAAAGTGGTTTTTCCACACTAATACAAGTGCAAAAGTGGTTTCCTGCACCAACACAAGTGCGAAAAGTTTTTTTCAACACTAACACAAGTGCGAAAAGTGGTTTTTCAACACTATCACAAGTGCAAAAAGTG
This sequence comes from Myxine glutinosa, assembly GCF_964187855.1. NCBI lineage: Eukaryota > Metazoa > Chordata > Myxini > Myxiniformes > Myxinidae > Myxine > Myxine glutinosa. The sequence goes on along the minus strand of NW_027617952.1, from coordinate 6,583 downwards.
TTTTTTCCACACTAATACAAGTGCAAAAGTGGTTTCCTGCACCAACACAAGTGCGAAAAGTAGTTTTTCAACACTAACACAAGTGAGAAAAGTGGTTTTTCAACACTAACACAAGTGCGGAAAGTGGTTTTTCCACACTAATACAAGTGCAAAAGTGGTTTTTCAACACTATCACAAGTGCGAAAAGTGGTTTTTCCACACTAATACAAGTGCAAAAGTGGTTTCCTGCACTAACACAAGTGCGAAAAGTGGTTTTTCAACACTAACACAAGTGCGAAAAGTGGTTTTTCAACACTAACACAAGTGCGAAAAGTGGTTTTTCAACACTAATACCAGTGCAAAAGTGGTTTTTCAACACTAACACAAGTGCGAAAAGTGGTTTTTCAACACTAACACAAGTGCGAAAAGTGGTTTTTCAACACTAACACAAGTGCAAAAAGTGGTTTTTCCACACTAATACAAGTGCAAAAGTGGTTTCCTGCACCAACACAAGTGCGAAAAGTGGTTTTTCCACACTAATACAAGTGCAAAAGTGGTTTCCTGCACCAACACAAGTGCGAAGAGGTTTTTCAACACTAACACAAGTGCGAAAAGTGGTTTTTCAACACTAACACAAGTGCGAAAAGTTGTTTTTCCACACTAATACAAGTGCAAAAGTGGTTTCCTGCACCAACACAAGTGCGAAAAGTGGTTTTTCAACACTAACACAAGTGCAAAAAGTGGTTTTTCAACACTAACACAAGTGCGAAAAGTGTTTTTTCCACACTAATACAAGTGCAAAAGTGGTTTCCTGCACCAACACAAGTGCGAAAAGTGGTTTTTCAACACTAACACAAGTGCAAAAGTGGTTTCCTGCACCAACACAAGTGCGAAAAGTGGTTTTTCAACACTATCACAAGTGCAAAAAGTGTTTTTTCCACACTAATACAAGTGCAAAAGTGGTTTCCTGCACCAACACAAGTGTGAAGTGGTTTTTCAACACTAACACAAGTGCGAAAAGTGGTTTTTCAACACTAACACAAGTGCGAAAAGTTGTTTTTCCACACTAATACAAGTGCAAAAGTGGTTTCCTGCACCAACACAAGTGCGAAAAGTGGTTTTTCAACACTAACACAAGTGCGAAAAGTGGTTTTTCAACACTAACACAAGTGCGAAAAGTGTTTTTTCCACACTAATACAAGTGCAAAAGTGGTTTCCTGCACCAACACAAGTGCGAAAAGTGGCTTTTCAACACTAACGCAAGTGCGAAAAGTGGTTTTTCAACACTAACACAAGTGCGAAAAGTGGTTTTTCAACACTAACACAAGTGCGAAAAGTGGTTTTTCCACACTAATACAAGTGCAAAAGTGGTTTCCTGCACCAACACAAGTGCGAAAAGTGGTTTTTCAACACTAACACAAGTGCAAAAAGTGTTTTTTCCACACTAATACAAGTGCGAAAAGTGGTTTTTCAACACTAACACAAGTGCGAAAAGTGGTTTTTCAACACTAACACAAGTGCGAAAAGTGGTTTTTCCACACTAATACAAGTGCAAAAGTGGTTTCCTGCACCAACACAAGTGCGAAAAGCAGTTTTTCAACACTAACACAAGTGCGAAAAGTGGTTTTTCAACACTAACACAAGTGCGAAAAGTGTTTTTTCCACACTAATACAAGTGCAAAAGTGGTTTCCTGCACCAACACAAGTGCGAAGTGGTTTTTCAACACTAACACAAGTGCGAAAAGTGGTTTTTCAACACTAACACAAGTGCGAAAAGTTGTTTTTCCACACTAATACAAGTGCAAAAGTGGTTTCCTGCACCAACACAAGCGCGAAAAGTGGTTTTTCAACACTAACACAAGTGCAAAAAGTGGTTTTTCAACACTAACACAAGTGCGAAAAGTGTTTTTTCCACACTAATACAAGTGCAAAAGTGGTTTCCTGCACCAACACAAGTGCGAAAAGTGGTTTTTCAACACTAACACAAGTGCAAAAGTGGTTTCCTGCACCAACACAAGTGCGAAAAGTGGTTTTTCAACACTAACACAAGTGCGAAAAGTGGTTTTTCAACACTAACACAAGTGCAAAAAGTAGTTTTTCAACACTAACACAAGTGCGAAAAGTGTTTTTTCCACACTAATACAAGTGCAAAAGTGGTTTCCTGCACCAACACAAGTGCGAAAAGTGGTTTTTCAACACTAATACAAGTGCAAAAGTGGTTTTTCAACACTAACACAAGTGCGAAAAGTGGTTTTTCAACACTAACACAAGTGCGAAAAGTGGTTTTTCAACACTAACACAAGTGCAAAAAGTGTTTTTTCCACACTAATACAAGTGCAAAAGTGGTTTCCTGCACCAACACAAGTGCGAAAAGTGGTTTTTCAACACTATCACAAGTGCGAAAAGTGGTTTTTCCACACTAATACAAGTGCAAAAGTGGTTTCCTGCACTAACACAAGTGCGAAAAGTGGTTTTTCAACACTAACACAAGTGCGAAAAGTGGTTTTTCAACACTAACACAAGTGCGAAAAGTGGTTTTTCAACACTAATACCAGTGCAAAAGTGGTTTTTCAACACTAACACAAGTGCGAAAAGTGGTTTTTCAACACTAACACAAGTGCGAAAAGTGGTTTTTCAACACTAACACAAGTGCAAAAAGTGGTTTTTCCACACTAATACAAGTGCAAAAGTGGTTTCCTGCACCAACACAAGTGCGAAAAGTGGTTTTTCCACACTAATACAAGTGCAAAAGTGGTTTCCTGCACCAACACAAGTGCGAAGTGGTTTTTCAACACTAACACAAGTGCGAAAAGTGGTTTTTCAACACTAACACAAGTGCGAAAAGTTGTTTTTCCACACTAATACAAGTGCAAAAGTGGTTTCCTGCACCAACACAAGTGCGAAAAGTGGTTTTTCAACACTAACACAAGTGCAAAAAGTGGTTTTTCAACACTAACACAAGTGCGAAAAGTGTTTTTTCCACACTAATACAAGTGCAAAAGTGGTTTCCTGCACCAACACAAGTGTGAAAAGTGGTTTTTCAACACTAACACAAGTGCAAAAGTGGTTTCCTGCACCAACACAAGTGCGAAAAGTGGTTTTTCAACACTATCACAAGTGCAAAAAGTGTTTTTTCCACACTAATACAAGTGCAAAAGTGGTTTCCTGCACCAACACAAGTGTGAAGTGGTTTTTCAACACTAACACAAGTGCGAAAAGTGGTTTTTCAACACTAACACAAGTGCGAAAAGTTGTTTTTCCACACTAATACAAGTGCAAAAGTGGTTTCCTGCACCAACACAAGTGCGAAAAGTGGTTTTTCAACACTAACACAAGTGCGAAAAGTGGTTTTTCAACACTAACACAAGTGCGAAAAGTGTTTTTTCCACACTAATACAAGTGCAAAAGTGGTTTCCTGCACCAACACAAGTGCGAAAAGTGGCTTTTCAACACTAACGCAAGTGCGAAAAGTGGTTTTTCAACACTAACACAAGTGCGAAAAGTGGTTTTTCAACACTAACACAAGTGCGAAAAGTGGTTTTTCCACACTAATACAAGTGCAAAAGTGGTTTCCTGCACCAACACAAGTGCGAAAAGTGGTTTTTCAACACTAACACAAGTGCAAAAAGTGTTTTTTCCACACTAATACAAGTGCAAAAAGTGGTTTCCTGCACCAACACAAGTGCGAAAAGTGGCTTTTCAACACTAACGCAAGTGCGAAAAGTGGTTTTTCAACACTAACACAAGTGCGAAAAGTGGTTTTTCAACACTAACACAAGTGCGAAAAGTGGTTTTTCCACACTAATACAAGTGCAAAAGTGGTTTCCTGCACCAACACAAGTGCGAAAAGCAGTTTTTCAACACTAACACAAGTGCGAAAAGTGGTTTTTCAACACTAACACAAGTGCGAAAAGTGTTTTTTCCACACTAATACAAGTGCAAAAGTGGTTTCCTGCACCAACACAAGTGCGAAGTGGTTTTTCAACACTAACACAAGTGCGAAAAGTGGTTTTTCAACACTAACACAAGTGCGAAAAGTTGTTTTTCCACACTAATACAAGTGCAAAAGTGGTTTCCTGCACCAACACAAGCGCGAAAAGTGGTTTTTCAACACTAACACAAGTGCAAAAAGTGGTTTTTCAACACTAACACAAGTGCGAAAAGTGTTTTTTCCACACTAATACAAGTGCAAAAGTGGTTTCCTGCACCAACACAAGTGCGAAAAGTGGTTTTTCAACACTAACACAAGTGCAAAAGTGGTTTCCTGCACCAACACAAGTGCGAAAAGTGGTTTTTCAACACTAACACAAGTGCGAAAAGTGGTTTTTCAACACTAACACAAGTGCAAAAAGTGGTTTTTCAACACTAACACAAGTGCGAAAAGTGTTTTTTCCACACTAATACAAGTGCAAAAGTGGTTTCCTGCACCAACACAAGTGCGAAAAGTGGTTTTTCAACACTAATACAAGTGCAAAAGTGGTTTTTCAACACTAACACAAGTGCGAAAAGTGGTTTTTCAACACTAACACAAGTGCGAAAAGTGGTTTTTCAACACTAACACAAGTGCAAAAAGTGTTTTTTCCACACTAATACAAGTGCAAAAGTGGTTTCCTGCACCAACACAAGTGCGAAAAGTGGTTTTTCAACACTAATACAAGTGCAAAAGTGGTTTTTCAACACTAACACAAGTGCGAAAAGTGGTTTTTCAACACTAACACAAGTGCGAAAAGTGGTTTTTCAACACTAACACAAGTGCGAAAAGTGGTTTTTCAACACTAACACAAGTGCGAAAAGTGGTTTTTCAACACTAACACAAGTGCAAAAAGTGGTTTTTCCACACTAATACAAGTGCAAAAGTGGTTTCCTGCACCAACACAAGTGCGAAAAGTGGTTTTTCAACACTAACACAAGTGCGAAAAGTGTTTTTTCCACACTAATACAAGTGCAAAAGTGGTTTCCTGCACCAACACAAGTGCGAAGTGGTTTTTCAACACTAACACAAGTGCGAAAAGTGGTTTTTCAACACTAACACAAGTGCGAAAAGTTGTTTTTCCACACTAATACAAGTGCAAAAGTGGTTTCCTGCACCAACACAAGTGCGAAAAGTGGTTTTTCAACACTAACACAAGTGCAAAAAGTGGTTTTTCAACACTAACACAAGTGCGAAAAGTGTTTTTTCCACACTAATACAAGTGCAAAAGTGGTTTCCTGCACCAACACAAGTGCGAAAAGTGGTTTTTCAACACTAACACAAGTGCAAAAGTGGTTTCCTGCACCAACACAAGTGCGAAAAGTGGTTTTTCAACACTATCACAAGTGCAAAAAGTGTTTTTTCCACACTAATACAAGTGCAAAAGTGGTTTCCTGCACCAACACAAGTGTGAAGTGGTTTTTCAACACTAACACAAGTGCGAAAAGTGGTTTTTCAACACTAACACAAGTGCGAAAAGTTGTTTTTCCACACTAATACAAGTGCAAAAGTGGTTTCCTGCACCAACACAAGTGCGAAAAGTGGTTTTTCAACACTAACACAAGTGCGAAAAGTGGTTTTTCAACACTAACACAAGTGCGAAAAGTGTTTTTTCCACACTAATACAAGTGCAAAAGTGGTTTCCTGCACCAACACAAGTGCGAAAAGTGGCTTTTCAACACTAACGCAAGTGCGAAAAGTGGTTTTTCAACACTAACACAAGTGCGAAAAGTGGTTTTTCAACACTAACACAAGTGCGAAAAGTGGTTTTTCCACACTAATACAAGTGCAAAAGTGGTTTCCTGCACCAACACAAGTGCGAAAAGTGGTTTTTCAACACTAACACAAGTGCAAAAAGTGTTTTTTCCACACTAATACAAGTGCAAAAAGTGGTTTCCTGCACCAACACAAGTGCGAAAAGTGGCTTTTCAACACTAACGCAAGTGCGAAAAGTGGTTTTTCAACACTAACACAAGTGCGAAAAGTGGTTTTTCAACACTAACACAAGTGCGAAAAGTGGTTTTTCCACACTAATACAAGTGCAAAAGTGGTTTCCTGCACCAACACAAGTGCGAAAAGCAGTTTTTCAACACTAACACAAGTGCGAAAAGTGGTTTTTCAACACTAACACAAGTGCGAAAAGTGTTTTTTCCACACTAATACAAGTGCAAAAGTGGTTTCCTGCACCAACACAAGTGCGAAGTGGTTTTTCAACACTAACACAAGTGCGAAAAGTGGTTTTTCAACACTAACACAAGTGCGAAAAGTTGTTTTTCCACACTAATACAAGTGCAAAAGTGGTTTCCTGCACCAACACAAGCGCGAAAAGTGGTTTTTCAACACTAACACAAGTGCAAAAAGTGGTTTTTCAACACTAACACAAGTGCGAAAAGTGTTTTTTCCACACTAATACAAGTGCAAAAGTGGTTTCCTGCACCAACACAAGTGCGAAAAGTGGTTTTTCAACACTAACACAAGTGCAAAAGTGGTTTCCTGCACCAACACAAGTGCGAAAAGTGGTTTTTCAACACTAACACAAGTGCGAAAAGTGGTTTTTCAACACTAACACAAGTGCAAAAAGTGGTTTTTCAACACTAACACAAGTGCGAAAAGTGTTTTTTCCACACTAATACA
>NW_027617951.1:0-90000 GCF_964187855.1 Myxine glutinosa | reverse complement strand
AAAAACCTTCAAATAGGATGCAAGTTGATAGAAAACAGACAGTGGACACATTACAAAGCTTGTAGCGAGCCACATTTGTATCGACATCTAATCTCTCAAATGGAAGCAAAATGAAACAAATTTGTATTTTATATATGAATTAAACGTTATTCATTTAATTTCACATTCAAATTAAAAATGAAATGCAAATGATTCATACTTTAGCTCAGGTAGAAAGGACACCATGTCCTGTGTTCTCGACCTTTTAGTGTCAATACTGATGGATCCTCGGGCTCAGTTATTCGCTCTCTACCCTACTGGTATCTGGCTCTCTTAGCCCTATTCTCCCCATTCCAGACAAGTAGTGCTCTGTTACTTATGCAAAGCTGAGAGTAGGGACGAAAGCGATTAGGCAGAAGGCGTAAAACGCTGATTTACAAGCAAAGATGGACTTCATGCCAGGATCACATAAGAAAAAGAAAGAAAGAAACAAATAAAACAAAAAAATACAAATAAAGGAGTTCTTTTTCTGCTAGTTTTTGGCAAGCTTTAGGAAATGCAGATACTTGGTTGGTGTGAGAAAGCCTTTGTGTTTATTGCTGTTTGTGGTACCATGGTGCATACACCATCCAACGAGCAATCCCCAGTGCCATGATGCAAACATTACCATCCAACCTGCAATCCATGGTGCATAACCACCTCGAAGCAGTCATCCATGATACAGTACATATATCACTGTAAAACCAGAAATCCATGGCAGCACAGTGGATATCCCCATCTAACCATGATTCCATGGTGTCCCTTTGCTTACGAGTAGGTGAGTTATCTCCAGCATTGCAGCCAAATTACAAATCCTGCCACCCTCAGTCAAATGTCAAGCCTGACCATCCAGTTCACAAAAGACTTGGCCCAAAACTTTGTCCCAACCAACCCCCACAAGAAGGTGGGAGTAATTAGAGCCATTAAAAAAGTAGTAGTAGTAGTAGTAGTAAGTGGTAGTGATAGTAGTGGTAGTGATAGTGATAGTAGTGGTAGTGATAGTAGTGATAGTAGTGGTAGTGATAGTAGTGGTAGTGATAGTAGTGGTAGTGATAGTAGTGGCAGTGATAGTAGTGGTAGTGATAGTAGTGGTAGTGATCGTAGTGGTAGTGATCGTAGTGATAGTGTAGTGATAGTAGTGGTAGTGATAGTAGTGGTAGTAATAGTGGTAGTGGTAGTACCACCACCACCATTAAAAAGTAGTAATAGTTGTAGTACTAGTTGAATGAATATAGTGTTCGTAAAAGGCAACTACAATGACTAGAACTGGCAGATACAAAGGTTAAAGAGGATAGGGTTGTTTTGCATTGTAGAAAAAGAGTGCATGGGGATACAACTAAGATATATATATATATATATATATATATATATATATATATATATATATATATATATATATATATATATATATATAATATAGTATACTGTATATATATATATATATATATATATATATATATATATAGATATATAATATATATATATATATAGATATATATATATATATATATATAGATAATATATATATATTGTTGCGAGGACGTCAATAGGGGATTAACGAGTGTAACATAGACTAGTTATACCATTATTACATGTTTAGCATAATTGTGCAGTTTCTGTGTAAAAACGATACAGTCAAGGTTTGTGTGGGAGATTATAACCGTAACCCTTCCCTTCGCCTCGGAATGTTTAATTCCTTGCTGTGCCCCCACCCCCTCCCACGACCTCATTACTCCCTTACATCATTCCCTTGTAATCTTCTACATGTTTTTCTTTATGATGAACAGCCAGCTCCGCAAGCCAAACAAATCCACCACCCCCACCCCGACCCCCTGCACGCCACATCCCCCCGAGGATGGCCAGGATGTGCTTCGTGACCACGCTGAGGTAAGAGCCACCTCAAACCACTAGTAACAGTGAGTGCGCGGGCTCGAGAGGCCCAGGAGAAGAACCAATAAGCCCGTGGGTGCTCGTAAGGGGAATGATAGCCGAGGGGCTGGAACAGCTAGAGAGAGCTCAAGTACTGCAGAACAGTCAAGTAGCAGTTCGATTGACTAAAGGGACCTGAGTTGGTTTGAGGAGCGGGGTTGAGCGAGAGATGTCCCACAGAGCTCAAGCGAGTGGACGTGACACACCACAGCGACGGGATTCCGTAAAGCCGGACAAGTGTGCGCCCTGAGAAACTACAACGGTAGGACGTGGTCCAGGAGACATCTCTCTGCCTCTCACTCACCCGTCTCTCTTCACTCTTCACTCTTCACTCTTCTCTGTCTCTTTGTCTGTCTCCGTCTGTCTCCGTCTGTCTCCGTCTGTCTCCGTCTGTCTCCGTCTGTCTCCGTCTGACTGTCTCTCTCGCCAATGAAGCCCTCCATCTATCTCCCATTTTCCCTCACTGTGCTACTGAAAAGCCCACGTGAATATAGAGCAGGGAGATGGTTATTTTTCCTCTTCCTTGTCTTGTCATTTCTCTCTGTCTGACTATTCGTCGAGTGACTGAGTAAGGTAGCGTGGTAAGCCGTCGCAGATACAGTGGGCCCCACTTTCACGTTCTTGTTCTGAAACCATTCTCGTGTTGCTTTGGCTCTATGCTTGGGGGCATTCTCCTGTTAGAACATAAATCGTTGCCACAGTGTAATGTCTTTTGTACTCTGAAGCAGGGTCTCCTCAAGGATTTGCCTGTATTTGGCTCCATTCATTGTTCCCTCTATCCTTACACGTCTCCGAGTCCCTGCTGCTGAAAAGCATCCCCACAGCATGATGCTGCCATCAGCATGCTTCACTGTCGGGATTATGTTAGATGGGTGATGAGATATGCTTGGTATCTGCCAGACGTAGCACTTTGCATTCAGGCAAAAGAGTTCAATTGTCGTCTCATCAGACCACAGAATATTTTGCCTCATGCTTTCAGTCTTTCATGTGTCTTTTTGCAAACTCCTGGCATGCTGTCATGTGCCTTTTTTAGGAGTAGCTTACATCTGACCCCCTCTACCATCAAGCCTAGATTTCTGAAGTGCTGCAGAGACTGTTGTCCTTCTGGCTGGTTCTCGCATCTCAGCCAAGGAAGTCTGTAGTTCTGTCAGAGTAGTCAATGGGTTCTTGGTCAACTCCATGACCAAGATCCTTCTTGTCCAGTTGCTCAGTTTGGTTGGATGACCAGCTCTAAGAAAAGTCTGGGTAGTTATATATTCTTTCCATTTCCTAATGATGGAGCTCACTGTGCTCTTGGGAACTTTCAACACTATAAATTGTTTTATACCCTTCCCCAGATCTATGCCTCCTCATAAATCTATCTAGGAGTTATACAGACAGTTCCTTGGACTTCATTCATGGTAGAGTTTCTGCCCTGACATGCACTGTCAAATGTGGGACCTTGTATAGAAATGTGTGTTTCTTTCTAAATCATGTCCAATCAATTGAATTGGTCAAATGTGGACTCCAATCAAATGGTAGAGACATCTCAAGGATGATCAAAGGAAATTTGATACACCTGAGCTCAATTTGGAATGTCATAACAAAGAGGTTGAATACTTATTGACTAAAGACATTTTAGCTTTTCATTTTGAATTAATTTGTAAAAGTTTCTGAAAACATGTTTTCACTTTGTCATTATGGAGTACGAGTATTTTGTGTAGATCAGTGACAAAAAAAAATCTCAATTTACTCCATTTTAAATTCAGGCCGTAACACAACAAAATGTGAAAAAGGCAAGGGGAGTGAATACTTTCTGAAGGCACTACATGTGGAGAACAAGGGCAAAGAAACACGTGCACAAACGTGCTTCAACCTCCCCAAACTTTGACGTTTATTCGTGATGATTCCCAGTTTTGTTTAGGTCATAACCATGACCAGTTATGCACGAATCACTTTCCCAATGAAAGAAAGACCTCAGTTTGTCATTGAATGACTGGACCAACACCAATAATCACAACGGAGAGAGCTAATCGTTGTCCATCCACATCACACTTGAAGGTTAAACATGGTAACTGAGAGCCTGACAGTGCATTAAAGCCAGCAACAGTCGTCGTCTACTTAGTCTACTACTACGTCTACTACTAATACTACATCTATGACTACAACTACTACTCAAATTATTCCAATCTTCTCGTGGGGTCAGTCAGGAAAGCTTTATGGTCCTCGTCTTTCACCAACTGGCTGGGCAGGCCTGAGGTTCAACTTTATGTGTATTTGTAAGTTGTTTAATGTGCCGGCAATAACTTGCGGATTCTCCAAGAAAGACAACGTAAGATCTTTAATGTCCACAAAAAAATACTATCAGATGGAATACAAAGTTTAACATCCATCCATGATGCAATAGGTCTGCAAAGCACCTATTACTCTATTAGATAGTTTACAGTAAGTCAGTTCGGGAATCGACCCAAAACAGACAGCTGAAAGGCAAGTGCACTACCCCTATGCCACCCTATTGGACTATCACAAGAATGTTCATACAGCAAGAAAACCCTCAGTTGTACCACAGCCTTCAACCTCTACTGAACTGTCAATAATCAAATATATAGGACATGCTTGGCAGATATGTCAGGTCCTCACCAATCTGCTCTAACAGTTTGCAGCAAATGGAGGCCACCTGAGTGGACATCCCATAAGAGGATAATGATGGATTCTCACTTAATATGAGGAATGCATCACTGCAAGAGCAAAACATATAACCCATTGAATGCTGCTGTGCAATGCCACCTGTTGGTACAGCATCCATAAAACTGGAATCATTAAACAAATAACTTCCACAACATCCATTATCAACTTTGCCTAATGGGGCCCACCACTACTCAGGTGTTTCGTGTCAACGTTCTAGAATCTTGAACTTGGGATAGTTAAAAAAAAAAAAATCCTGTAATAATTAGAGCCGGAGAAGAAAAGTGACCAGCTATAAAGATTACAATATAATTTTTTAATAATCTATCTCTCTGGGAAAAAAATAATCAAAAGACTCCTATAACATGGTCATCGTCGTCATCATTATCATAATCTATTACTGTACTCAAAGGAGAAGCATGTGTGCGTATGTGTGCTTCATGCTTTATTCTTAAAGGTTCCTTCTATCGTAGAATAATAAAAATGATACCGTTGGAAAGCGGATAATCAATTTACTTAGAACAAAAATTTGTGTCCGGTTAATCATTAAAATACCGTTTTAAAAGCCTGTCTTTCTGGGTCAGAAGAGGAAGAAGCAGGATCTGGACCTTTGATAATAATGTATCAGTTTCAACGGTACAATATTAATTATTATACGAGAGCAGGAACCCTTTGGAATAAAGCGTGGCAGGCACAGAAGGAACACATAAAGTTATGTATAGTAATACTTCTCGAAGGATTAGAAAAATATATTTTAAAAACATGGTAGCACACAAACAACAACCACCACAGCCACGGTCACAGCAACAATGGCAATAGTGAGGTGAAAGTGTTTCACTTCATTTTACATCCTCATTGAAACTCACAGATAGATATGCAATATGTTTGTGAAATGCAACTTGCTGTCTTTTCATTAAACCCCTCAGCGAAGCGACGGGTAGGCACAGCTCCGTTCTAAAAAAACACCTTTAGAGGCCATTTTTCCCCGCAAGCGGGGGTTGGCCTTTTTCGGGGACCGTGGTTGTTGTTGTTTGTTTTTTTTGGTCCCCTTTTGTTTAATTTTGTTTTGGTCCCCCAAACATATTGCACAGCTCCGTTCTGATGTACCATAATCTGTTACCGAGCGTTGGTCCTGCCAAAATAGTTTCTTGGCAAGGGTTTACACTGGGTGGTTTGCCATTGGTTTACCCAGCAGTAATTCAAACAGGAATTTGGCCATTATGTCAGCGATAGCTCGCCTACTCTTTGTGAAGGACATCATATGATCATTAAGGTCTACAAACTAATGTCGGTGGACGGGATGCCAAATTTAACGTCCATTCAAGGGACGTCACACACATTGATGAATCATCCTGCCTGTGAAACACCGGGATGACCGTTTTTAGCTGGGTCAGGATTCAAACCCAGGCTAGACAGCTTAGAGGTGAGTGTACATACATCTACTAGGCCATCCTGTCCGCCTGCAGGCAGAGCTAGTCATCATCAAAAGCCAGTGAAAAGTGAAAGTCCTGTGGCAGACTTAGGACAGCTTCTCCTCAAAACAGTACAGGAATAACTGTTTTCCCAACATTTTGAATCACCCCCATTTCATCTGGTTCTCAAAATGGAATTGCACAATCTTCATGACTTCAACTGCCTCAAAGATATGTCTGCATGGATTTAATACCTTAGGTGTGGAAAGAGGAAATAATTGGCGGATCCAAACAAGAAAGGATATCAAACTGAATTTCTGCTGCTTATGCAGTTGCAATGTGAGAGTCATGAGTGGAAGCAATGTCCTGGAGAAGCCAAATTCCTTCACTTAACTCTCCACTTTATCTTTGACATTGTCCTTAAAATCCCCCATAAATATCCTCTCAGAATAAAAGTAGAATGTATAATTTGATGTGAATGGATGTGCCTCCGCCCAAGTAAGATGTCAACCTGACTTACATTTTATCTCAATTAAAGGTCACATGAAAAATTAAAGGTCCCTTGAGAGAAAGTGAGGGAGAGAAATATACAGATAAGTATAAGAGAGATAACATCAGATGCTTATAACTCGAGTTATGGTGTGCAAAATGATTTTCCAAGGAGACATGACCTTTGACCTTTGACCTGTTCAATCTAAAATTGAATCAGTTCAACTTTGTATTGCAGCCCATAAGTGTGTCACATATGGTTGAAATCTCTTGGATGGTTCACAAGTTATTGCAGTAACACATATTTTCAATAAAAGGGCACTTTGAACTTTTGAACCCAAAATGTAATCAGTTCATCCCAAAATTCATAAAATCCCTTCGGCGATTTACAAATTTGTGCGGTACCGAAAGCCTCTGCTTTCAGCTAAAGGTCAGAGGACCTATGACCGTTTGAACCGAAAATATAACCAGTTCACCTTTGCATGATAAATAAGCCTTTGTACCACGTTTGTTTAAAATCCCCTCAGTGGTTCACAAATTATTGCGGTACCAAAAATTTATCATGGACGGACAGACACAGACGGATGGATGACCTGAAAACATGACGGCTCAAATGCCAGAGGGATAAAAAAAATTGGAATCCCAAAAGACATAACCTTCCCAGCTTCGGCTCCAGCTCAAGTTTGTGTGGGAGGAGAAAACAAAACGAAAATCAGGAATCTTCCAGGCCATAGTTTGTCATTTGGATTTTAAATTGAAATGGCAAACCAGATAAACCTGCAGGGCAAAAACATTTCTGCATCTTCCATATATATGTCCAAAATGTGTTCAGCGACTGCCTCTTCTGGTTCCTCATCAGTATTCAGGGGATCTATTTTGCAGACATTTCTCATGCTCATGACTCATGAGTTTGCTCAGGACCTTTTTCTACACCCAGCAGGTCAGATTGTACAGATTAGGTCAATCAGTGAATGAACCTTCGCTTAATCAAAAATGTTGTTTCTACCTTAGCATGTTGATGGCATAACGCAGACTTAGTGCGGTGCTCTCTCTGTTTCACTTCTCCTTTTCCTCCTTTAAAAACACCCTTTACTGCTGCAAAAAGGATTGCCCCAGCCAAAGTATTAACCATAAACGTACAAACAAGGTCCCCAAATATCTCTGATGAAAAAAATCCTGGTGTTTTCCATGTTACATTTTCTCCAGAAAATACAGTCAAGTTCTTCCCTGGTGTTGGCTTAGCGGTTAGGGTGCCGGCTTGGGATCCTAGGGTCCTGGGTTCGAATCCCGGTCGATCGCTGAATTAACGACAGGGGGGTTGACTCAGCCCGTCATCCTTCCGAGGTCGGCAAATTGAGTACCAGCTTGCTGGGATGAATGATCCCGGTGTGTACCCCGGTTTAGAATAGGTACACTGTATCACTGCACATCGTAAGAGGCGACTAAGGGTTGGTGTCAGGAAGGGCATCCGGCCATAAAAACATTGCCTCAAACAGGGAACCATGATTGTAATGGGGCCCGCAAGACTAACCCCCGCTCTAGCGGGGAAAATGGCCTTAAAACGATCATTCATTCATTCATTCATTCATTCTTCCCATCAGTTTTCCAAGCAGTTTTGTTGTAATGTTGACAAGGCTATTGCTCTTACCATAATCATTATTAGGGTGCATTAAACTACTCATTTTTGAAAAATATTCTCATATTGATCTAATCGTACTTTCTTTTGTTACACTAGCCCGATATAGCATTTCTGTAAAATATTTTCGATTTTGTTTAGACCACTCCCCTCCCTCCCTCCCTCCCTCGCACTCCCTCCCACCCCCCCCCCCCCCCTCCTCTCCTCATCCTCACCAGGATCAGGTAAAAATTGGGTACCCCCCACCAATGCTTTGGCCAAATGAGATTTTTCGAATTTTATAAAAGTAAGAACACTTTCTTATAGTAATTCAGGATCACCAATTCCAGAAATGGCCTCTAAAAGGTGGTATGATCAAATTTAGAAAACCTGTTAAAAAAATTTTGAAAATTTGGTAATCAGCTAACCAATGAACCAAAAAAAAAGAATAATATTTCAATTTTTTTTTTTCCTCTCTTCAAAACATGACAAGTCGATACACTGACAGGATTTCCCTGGGCTTCATCAATTCTGGACTTCGTGAAGCTGGCCTGTTGTGTCGGTGTCAGCTTGAGTCGAGTGGCCAGGGAAAAAACCAACTTTGGAGGGTGTAGGATATCGTGGTGGGTGAACACAGAGGTGCCGCTGTGCTTGCTGCAATGATGGCTCAGAGTGGAAGTCACAATGGTTGTCCGAGTAGCAGTCGCATTACTTTCATCGTTGCTGCTGGCTGCCACCTCACTATGTGACAACAAAATGATGGAACTAGCAGCACCGATTTTCTGCACCTTCCGTTTGTGCTGTTCTTCCTCAGCCTGCTCATGAACCTGGCGGCGGTGCACCTTCTGTGATAGGACCTTGTAGTAGGTGCCAAAAGATGCTATGCGGTCAGTCTTCATCGACTACAGGACCAGGCGATCGATCCTCCGGGTTCGTGACCAGCTGCACAACGTTGACCAACCGCAACCGGATGATCGCATCCACTCGTTCTTCCATAGCCTGCAGCTTGGCGAGCATGGCCGGGGTTGATCTATGCATGATTGGGATCTCCCTCCTCTTGCAGTTGGCGTCCAGAAACTGAATGAGCAAGATGCACACCTGGTAGTCAGAGACAGTGGCTATGTTGGCCTTCCTGCAAAAAGCCGGCATGGGCCAGGTCGCATTGACATTGGCATTCTGGCCTGGAGAGAGTTCGGACTGTCCGGCATACGAGCAGGTGACAGCTGAAGCGTAGCAGATGGTGTATGGCAGGTGGTGCCCATTAGTGGGGGTACCCGATCCTGTTGGGGTATCTAAATAAAATAGAAATCCAATATATTTCATAGAAATGCTATATGGGGCTAGTGCTACAAAAAAAGTATGACTAGGTCAATATAAGAATATTTTTCAAAAACAGGACGGTTAATACACCCGAGTAAATTAATGAGATAAAAAATAAAATTACAACATACCTATTTCATTATGAAATTTAATATTACATCCCAAATGAATAGTCGAGTTGCTGTATCGAATTCCACAACTGCTTCGAATATAATAGTCGTGGTTCCAGTTGAGTCAGAATGGCTGTATCCAATACAAAACATGCTTCTAATTTAACATTTACAGTTCATTGTCTATTTACAGGATATACAGTTCTTCGGCTCCATATATCTTCAAACGATGGCCAATAGTTGGGTTTTCCTTCAAACTCTAACCATTTCTCCCAGCAATTCTTGTTTGTCTTTTGCTGCTCTTCTTAAAGTCGTGTTGGCCTAGCTTGAACAAATGGCTAAAGCTCTGCAGCTGCTCTGCCTTTTTCAGACGATGCATCAGCATTCTTCATCAGTTAGTCCATATCACTCTCGAGCTGTTTTCTTTTTCCTCAGCACCTCAACCTCTATCAGCAAGCTTTCTTTTTTTGGACTCTCTAGCCTTCTCTTCCTCCTTTTTGTTAAGATGGACATGATAATGCTGCCTAGCCTGCTGGGCTGAGATTAACAGCCCCTTGGTTAAGATAATGTTTTCTAAGCCACCAACATTGTCAATGTGATCTCTGATAACTCTTGGCAATCAAGTTGTGTTATGTTATTGTTGTGGGGATGCGATATAGGTTAAAGGGAGTAACATAGCATAGCTATTTCATTTTTAAATGTTCAACATAAAGCACAGGGTATTTGTATACATTGCTAACAACGTGTGTGTATGTCAAGACAGAGTTAAATGTCACCCTTCCATTCTGCATGATGTCTAATCTAATCTCCCATCATTCCTCCTGCATGAATCCTTTAAATTGACCCCTTCGTAATCTACCTAAATGTGCTTTAATCTCTTCCCAATCAGTGTGTGGCTCTAGAGCTGATGTCTCCAGGGCAGCAAATCCTGCCCGCAAGGAACCAGAAGCTGCGAGAGGCAACCAGAAGCTGCGAGAGGCAACCAGAAGCTGCGAGAGGCAACCAGAAGCTGCGAGAGGCAACCAGAAGCTGTGAGAGACTGAAAACAGCCAGCAGCTGCTAGACACGACAATAAGCATCAACAAGGCCACATGAGCCAATTGGTGCGAGAGGGGCGGTGGCCATTCAAGCAAAACCCTATAAAAGCACAAACGCTTCTCTTATATATATGCGTGGCTCTCTCCTCCTCTTTCTCCCCCTTTCCCCCTCTCCCCCCCCCCCCTCCCTCCCTCCCTCTCTCTCTCTCTCTCTCTCTCTCTCTCTCTCGCGCCATCTGCTGGCTGTCAGTGCGTTGGGTGCGGTGTCATGGCGTCTGCTCGCTTCGTGTCGTGAGTGCTCTGTGTTGGCTGTTTCCTATTTCCCTTATTCACTCCATTGTGTCCCTGTTTCTGATTGTAAAGTTTTCCCCTTGTTTCCTGTGTGTGTTGAGACTTGAGAGAGAGCGGGAGAGCGCACGGTAAGTGTTTTCGCAGGTTGTTGTTGAAACCTTCGGTTTCTGGGCCTGCGTTTCATTTGCCTTGTTTTTCTGGTCGAACTGCTCGTCGGTGGTTTCGATTCCTCATTTATATATTGTTTTTCCTTATCTTTTTCCTTTACCTTCACTTGCTGGTTGCTTGTGACAGGTCTCTTTTTGTTTAAATTTAAACTTCCCTTATATATTTTTTTCAGCTATGGCAAACGGACATTTGTCCAATAGTGTGTACGAGTCGCTCACTCGTAAGGAGGGAGTGATAATTACTCCACCTGATGGAGTTAGTGTTAAGAATGTGGTGATTGGTTTAGGAGACCTTGTTGGAATCGAGAATGTTCTTGCAGCTTCAAAAATGAATCATCGCATCGTGGTTTTCCTGTCGGACGTGCGACACGTGGCCCAGGCGGTTGAAATCGGTTTAACCGTCTCGCCGGATATTTTTGTTAACGTTAATCCTTTGGACACAATGGCCGTTCGGTTAACTCTGTCCAATATTCCTCCTTTTTTCACTAGTGAAGAGATCGTCTCTGCACTAAGTGTTTTTGGCACAGTTGTGTCGCGGGTCTCGATGGTTCCGCTTCGTCTTCGCACTGACGCCTCGGTTCGGCATGTTATGTCGTTCCGACGTCATTGTTATATCATTTTAAAAGATAATGCTCAATCACTCAATGCAGTTATGACGTTGAAATATAAAAACCGCAATTATCAAATCTATATTGCAACGGAAACTATAACTTGCTTTAATTGTGGTGAATCGGGGCATTTAAAAAACGTTTGCCCCAAGAATACCGCCGGTGATGCATCGATACCGGTGAAGACCATTAACACAAAAAGTGGTCCATCTAGAGTCGGGGACCCTCGTGATGCCTCAAACACGAGTAATTTACCTGAGCCGTCGGCGGCGGGGGTGGCTCAACCCCAGGCAGATGGTGAGGGGTTTACCGTTGTTCCTTATAAAAGGAAACATAAATTAAAACATTTAACTGATAACAGTCAGGATGTGGCAGCGAGCTGTCCAAAAAAGATGGCACCGGCTGACGAACATGACGAGTCCCGTTTGGAAGCAGCAATATCTGAGGTTTTTAAAACCAAAAATCGGTTCGACGTTCTTGCTCTGGAGGATGATAATGCTTCTGCTTGTGGAGTTGGTGAACTCGAACAGGAAGTTGGTGTGGTGCAACAGGAAGCGCATGTGACCACTCCCATGGTCACAGGCACCGTGTATGTGAACGCCGAGTCCACTCTTGTCCCTCTTCCTGCTGGGGGTGAGGTGTGTGACGTTCCTGAGTTGCAGACAACCTCGAGCCCAGGTGAATCAGAGTGTAAGGCATCAGCTGATGACGTGCCGGGTTTGCCCCCAGCAGAATGTGAAACTTCTCCTGATAGTACATCTCTTCCTCTCCCTCTTCCTCCTCCCGCTCCTCCC
Source organism: Myxine glutinosa (assembly GCF_964187855.1). NCBI lineage: Eukaryota > Metazoa > Chordata > Myxini > Myxiniformes > Myxinidae > Myxine > Myxine glutinosa. The sequence continues at coordinate 77,546 of NW_027617951.1, read as the reverse complement.
CCTCTTCCCACCCCCCCTCCTCCTCCCACTCTCCTTCCTCCTCCCACTCCTCTTCCTCCTCCCATCCCCCTTTTTTCTCCTCCCGCCCCCCCTCCTCATCCTCCCGCCCCCCCTCCTCCTCCTCCCCCACATACTCCTCTTCCTTCTGCTTTGGGTGCGGAATGTGACGTTTCCCTTGTGAAGCCACTAGCTCCATATCAGGAGCATGAAACTGATGTCATGGACATGGACCGACACTCGGAATGTGATTCGGACGGGACCTCGTCGCTCGCCTCTGCCGGGAGTGTCGAAGCCTGGAATGACCCGGGTTTCCCCAAGATTTGGAGGGTGAGACCAGTGTTCCACCCTCCGAGATCATAAAATTTCTCCAGGACACTTTTCGGAAGAAACGGGTAAAAATTAAAGATTTTTTCCCTGACCTAATCGGCTTTGTGGTCTCTGCGAAGCGACTGCTTGTTAAAGCCGGACAGCTTGGCGTGACCGAATCACAGGTCTATCGTCTCCGGAAATGTATCCTGAAAGCGAAGAAGGAGCTGCAGATGTAGCCCAGCCAAGCTGTTTGACACGTTTATATACACCCTTATATCATGGCTTTCTCCTTCGCCAGTTTGAATATTAATGGGGGACGTTCTTCCCTAAGGAAAATTGAAGTTAAACAGTTTGTTAAGGAAAATCGCATCGATATTCTACTTCTACAAGAGACAAGATGTAGTTCCTCTTGTATGGGGGAGTGGCAAAGGATAATGAAAGGAAAATGGTTTTTTAGTAGTCTGGAACACCCAAGGGCTGGGGTAGCTGTCTATTTACAGCCTTCCTTCTGTAGCTCTCATATAGTTTTTAATGACATAATCAAAGGGTATTTAATTTCAGTCACTTTTACACACAATGGTTTTAAACACACGGTACTGAACATTTACTCACCTAGTGATAGCACAGAAAGACTTGCCTTTTATACTAAGTTGGAAACATCTCTCATGCACATTGATTTTAATGGACTTGTCTGTTTGGGTGGAGATTTTAACTGTACCATGGACCCTGCCCTTGATCGTAATGGAGAGGAGCCTCACCCAGCAAGCGCAGTGCCTCTGTTAAGATCCTTGTCCAAGTTCTCCCTTGTTGACGTGTGGAGAATCCGCAATCTTTCTGTCCGCCAATATACGTGGTGTCGGTGCTCAAAGAGTCGCCTCTCGCTCGCAAGATTGGACCGGTTCTATATTAACAGTATTTTTCTGAATATCGTGAGTGGCGCGGACATTGTCCCGAGTGGCTTCTCAGATCATCACATGGTTACGCTTTGTGCTTGCCTACCAGTTCGGAATCGTGGTGCTGCCTACTGGACCTTTAATGTGAGCCTTTTGGAAGAAAAAATGTTTGTTGATGCATTTCATGTATTCTGGAGGGCCTTGCTCCAACGTAAACCATCCTTCCCCCGCTTTGGGCAGTGGTGGGACAATGCCAAAGTACAGATGAGATTGTTTTGCCAACAATATGGAGCTTATCGTACTCAACACAACTCTGCCCTTCAATCCCTGATTGCCAAGGAAATATTATCCTTGCAATCCAACCTCTTGGCTTCTAGTACTGAGAGAATGAACTCTCTGCTGGCGAAGAAAAAAGCTCTTCTTGCTGATCTATGTGCAAAGCAAGCTAGAGGAGCGCTGATTCGTCTCCGAATGGAGAACCTGCGTCATTTGGATACCTCCTCCAAGTTCTTTTTTGCACTGGAAGTCCGAACTAAGAGAGGTCAGCAGATAACTTCAGTAAGGACGAAGGAAGGAAGAATAACGCACGATCAAAAAGACATCAGGTATTCCCTCAAGAACTACTTCTCTGACCTGTATCACGCTAAGGGAATCGATAACGAGATCACGGGATCCTTGACTTCCTCCTTACCCACCTTGTCAGAGTCTGCGTGCCTGCAACTGAACAAGGAGCTAACCATGGAAGAACTCCATGCTGCTTTACAAACCTTACCTTCAGGTAAGGCCTCTGGCTTGGATGGGATACCTGCAGAATTTTACAAAGCTTTCTGGGACCTCCTGGGACCAGAGTTACTCGAAGTTTTGGTTGACAGCCTACGATTAGGCTTACTGCCACTAAGCTGTCGTAGGGCGGTACTCGCCCTGGTCCCAAAGAAAGGAGACCTCCAGCAACCGCAAAATTGGCGTCCCATCTCACTGCTTTGTACGGATTACAAAGTTTTCTCCAAGGCTCTTACCAACCGGCTCAGGCCCGTGATTGGCGACATCATACACCCCGATCAATGCTACTGTGTTCCGAAAAGGACAATACATGACAGTATTTTTATCGTGCGTGATTTAATTGATATCTGTGATCTTAAACAAAGAAATGTTGGTTTGGTTTTTTTTTTTAGACCAAGAAAAGGCCTTTGACACCATTGATCACTTTTATCTTTTTTCGGTTTTACGTGGGTTTGGGTTTCCAGAAAATTTTATCTCTCACGTACAGTTACTGTATAATAATATCTTTAGTCTACTCAAGGTTAACAATATTTTATGTCCACCTTTCCCGGCCAGTAGAGGCATTCGCCAAGGATGTCCTTTGTCTGGCCTCCTGTACTCCCTCGCACTTGAACCTTTGCTTGTTCGCTTGCGCGCACGTCTTCTCGGTTTCCTTCCGCAACCAACGGCGCACCCAGTTAAGGTGATCGCTTATGCGGACGATCTTTGCGTAATCGTTCATTCGGATGAAGATGTCTCAGCCTTGGTCCAATGTGTCCATGAATTTAGTTTGGCAAGCTCTGCAAAGGTCAATTGGAAGAAGAGCAGTGCTCTTTACCTTGGTCCACAAAATGGAGCCATTCCTCCAACTCTGCCCGAACAACTTGAATGGACAAGGGATGGAATCCTTTATCTCGGTGTTTTTCTTGGCCCTGGAAACTTCATTTTAAAAAACTGGGAGTCTCTTATAATCAAAACTGAGAGACGGTTGCTGAAATGGAGGGGTTTACTTTGTCAACTTTCTTATCGAGGCCGAACCCTTGTTATAAATAATCTTGCGGCATCAATGCTTTGGCATGTTTTAATGGCACTGCAGCCCCCAGATCTCGTTCTCAAAAAGCTACAAGCTACTTTTATCGACTTTTTTTGGGGAGGTAAGCACTGGCTTCGACCTGGTGTGCTCAGCCTGCCTGCTGCTCAAGGAGGACATGGACTGATTGCTGTTTCTAGCAAAGTGATGGCCTTTCGCCTCCTTTCACTTCGTAGGCTGCTGTACACCGACGTCTCGTGGAAAGCGTCGGCTCACTGCCTGCTTCAGCAAGCAGGGAAACTCAACTACGACCAAGAACTGTTCCTTATAGACACCACGAAAGTTGATGTAACACCAGTTCCTCTATTCTATAGGAGTATGCTGGAGGCATGGCAAGTGGTTCCTGTTCGCCGTGACAACAGGAACTATTCTCTTGAGCTGTTTTTAAACGAGCCCATCTTTCTAAACCCCATATTTGAAGGGGTCTGCAGTAACCGTGCTTTTATGCAAAAGTTTATCGACGTCGGATGCATCAAGGTTAAACATCTCAGAACCCCTTTTCCTTACAAATGGAAGCCAGCTGCTGACATTGCTGTAGCCACCGGAGTTCGATCCATTCGAGTCATAGGAAGGATCTTTTCTGTGATCCTGCGTTTTTTCAAGGGAACCGGGCTAAAATGGGCCCCACAGGCGGAAGCTAGCCCTTCTTTATCCGAATTTCTCTTTCCTAGACTTCTACTTCATTTTCAGGGCTTCACCTCTTTTCATTTGATGGAGAAATCTTGTGTTTATGCTTTGTGTGTTTTAACCCTTGTTCACGATAGACCCGCAGAACCGCAAGCGCACTGGGGGAGAATGTTCCGGACCACTCCTTTCACCACCATCAATTGGCTTACTATGTACAAGGCCCCCATCGCCAAGCGCTCCGGAGACTTACAATGGCGGCTGGCGCACTACATTTTACCATCAAATGTTTTATCGCATCGCATATGTTCCGATAACACGGAATTATGTCCGTTTTGCGGTGCGACGGAAACCATTTCTCACATTTTTGTTGATTGTCCTCGGTTGGCACCCCTTTTTACAGTTTTATAGCGTGTGGTCCGGGGGCTTGGCCTAATTTTTACGCATTGTGTTTTTATCTTCGGTTTCACCACTTCCCGCCTGTGTAAAGATGAGTGCCTTTTAGCCAACTATTTGTCTTCTGAAGCAAAACTTGCCATATACTTGTCGAGAAAACACAGGATGCAAAATGCCTGTAATTCTGTTGATGATGCTGTTCACCTCTTTAAAGCCTTCGTCACATCGCGTGTAAATCTTGAGTTTCAATCGAATGATTGCACAGTGTTCTCACAACGGTGGTGTGTCAAGGCATCCTTATGTCAACTGGCTGATGGTTCTCTTACAATGAATTTATGATTTATCTTGTCTCCCATTTTAAACTTGTACAGCCATCGCCTTGAATTGTTTTTTGGGTTTTCACTGTGAACAATGTTTTCCTGGCAACAAACGGGGACAAATGTTTCTTTCTCTTTCTTTCTTTCTTTCTTTCTCTTTCTCTTTCTCTTTCTCTCTCTCTCTCTCTCTCTCTCTCTCTCTCTCTCTCTCTCTCTCTCTCTCTCTCTCTCTCTCTCTCTCTCTCCAAATTTGTGGGGGGGGGGGGGGGGGGGTTTACAGCTCGACCCGGGGGTAAATGAGTGAACTGATCACCGCTGTAGCCCCAGAAAGCTTGCAACTCCAAAGCTTCATACAAATGGAGCATCTGTAAGATGGAGAACCTACAAGACGGGGCACCTGCAAGATGGATGACCTGCAAGATGAATAACCTGCAACATTGCGTGCCTGCAAGATGGCGCACCTCCAAGATGGAGCACCTCCAAGATGGAGCACCTGCCCATTACGATCGGCCTTTTTTCCAACACCTCTGGAGTGGCTCACAAGTCCCCAAGTTCATCAAGGAAAACATATCTGAAAAGTGTTATGATGTAATGCGTTCACAAACATTCCTCCAGCAGTGAACATGGTGACGTGTTACATGGTGCATTCAGAAAGGAACACTGTTGGGAAGGACACGGATGCTCTGTCGCTCCCGGCTACTGGTTGTGTGAGGTTTGTCTCCTGGTCTGTCCATTTGGATCGCATTGGGATCACCAATAAAATAAAAATTTTAAAAAAAAAAAAAAAAAGAAAGAAAAAAAGTCTCTCTCTCTCTCTCTCTCCCCCTCCCTCTCTCTCTCCCCTTCTCTCTCTCCCCCCCTCTCTTTCCCTTTCTCAATTTTTCACTTTATTTAATCAAACGCTTAATTTGCTCTTGATGTGTTCATAGCCCTTGTGTGAGCATTTCCTTTAAAATTGTTTGTGGTTTCTGTTTGTGTCCTCACCTTTGGTTGGTAAAATTTTTATACTTGCTGATTTCTTTTGAATATCCTTTGTTCTTTATTGGTGTGTTTATGATCCTTATACAATGTTTCTTTGAACTCGTTGCTTGGTTTAACACTGCTTTGTGGAATGGTTTTATACTTTTATAATAAAAAGATACAAAAGTCAAAGTCAAATTCTCTCTGTCTGTCTCTCTGTCTGTCTCTCTGTCTGTGTCTGTCTGTCTGTCTGTCTGTCTGTCTGTCTGTCTGTCTGTCTGTCTGTCTGTCTCTCTCTCTCTCTCTCTCTCTCTCTCTCTCTCTCTCTCTCTCTTCCCCCCCCCTGCTGGCCGTTCGTGTGTTGGGCGTGGCAAGATGGCGGTTGTGCAGTTCGGGGAGGTGTGAGTTGCTCTGGCTGTCGAGTGTTCCGGCTGTTTTCCCTTATTATTTCAACCTTTCCCTCGCCCCCACGACCCCCCTGGTGTTCTCATATCATTACTTCATTCGTATTCGTGTTTCCTCCCCTGTGCTCAAACCTTTCCCCTGTATTACCTTTTCCCTCCCTTCCCTTCCTTGAGACGAGAGAGAGAGACAGAGCGCATGCGGTGGGTGATGGTAAGTAAGTTCGTTGCTTTCCATTGCATCCGCATGTTCTTATCGCTTCGTGTAAAGTGACGAGAACTGTTTTTTTAATTAACTACATTCTCACTTTGCCGTCGCCATCCTTATCACGGCCCAGGCCGGCATGACGAGCGTCCGTTCTCGCAGTACCGCGTTCGGATCGTTGAGCAGGAAGCATGGCCTCACGTGCGTCCCTCCAGCTCATGTTGCGGTCGAGGCGATTATTATCGCCGTCAGTGAAATTATCGGAGCTGAAAATGTTCTTGCAGCTTCGAGAATGAACAAGAAAGTTGTTGTTTTCGTGCTACAACAAGCAATGGTTGCGAGTGTTGTGGAATCGGGTTTATCCGTCGAGCCCGATATTTTCATCCCAGTTTCACCGTTTGATTCGCCATCAGTAAAAGTTCTGGTTTCCAACATTCCTCCATTTTTGGAGGACGAAAAAGTCGAGCTTGCTCTTCGTAATTTCGACACAGTCGTGTCCCGCATTTCAATGGTTCCCTTACGGAGCCATGACGATCGTTACAAACACGTTTATTCCTTCAGGCGTCAATTATTTATGATTTTGAATGAAAACCATCGTGACCTTGATGTTAAATTCACGATAAAACATAACTACAATTATCAAATGTATGCAACAACAGAGGTGTTAACGTGCTATGCCTGTAATCAGCATGGACACCTGCGGAGGGATTGTCCGAATAATCTCCCTGATGCCAATTCAGCGTCCAATCAGAACACCACACCACCTGAAGGACAGGAATTTCTTCCTACGCCTGAAAGACGGGACTCTTCTTCTTCACCTGAGGGACAGGAATCACTTCCTTCGCAAAATGCTCACCCAGGAGGGACGAATGATGCAGATGATGGCTTCACAGTTGTAACCCGGAATAAAGCACAGAAGCGAGCAATTGATACCAAATTAGACAATCAAGTGAAACCCAAGAGGTCTCCTTCCTATGCGCAAGTGGTAAGAACACCTGCCAAACAATCACCTGAACCCATTCCCATGGACTCACCTCCTGAGCAGCCCTGCACTCCTGTTGTGAGTACACATGAAACTGTTACTCCCACTGTGCTTGATGAACCGGAGATCCCTCGTGGAGTCGATGAGACCCTCTCCCAACCCCCACCATGCACAGATGCCACAGTTAAAATCGATGCACCGGATGTACAAATTGATTGTGATCTGGAGGTGGCTGTACCTGCAGCATCTGAACAAATTGCTCCTGAAGAACCACAGGAACTTGTGGTTGACAGCATGGGTTATGAGTCTGATGGAACATCTTCTGTTGCTTCGACCTTAAGCGACACCGGCAGCGATGTTCCTCCTCACAACCTTGAGGTTGATTCCTCAGTATCTCCCGATGCCGTTCACGCCTTCTTATACAAAAGTTTTCGCAAAAAGGGGGTCAAAATTAAAAATCATTTTCTAGTCCTAGAAGATTTCATTCAAGTGGCTCGACTAATGATTTCTAGACCGGATCGGTACAACGTTGCAGACCCTCAACGTCACCGGTTAAGGAAATTTCTAAGTCGTGCTCGGAGCGAACTCAAAGACAATGGCTGATGTCCTGCCGGTGCCCCATCACAATGAAACTACGCATTGCCAGCCTTAATATCAACGGTGGTCGCACGTCTCTTCGTAAAGTGCAAGTTAAACAACTAATCGAGTGCAACAAGGTTGACATCTTGTTGTTGCAGGAAACTCATTCTACTGAAGGTTCTTCAGCTGAGTGGGAGTTGTTTCTTAAAGGGCATTGGTTCTTTAGCAATCTATCAAGCCCAATTGCTGGGATAGCCATCTTCTTTCGGCAAACTCTTCCCTTGACTTCGGTTTCCTTTAAAGAAATTGTGAAGGGATATTTAGCCTCGCTGACTTTCTCTGTTGGTCAGCAGCTTTTCACAATAATCAATGTGTACGCACCAAGTACAAATGCTGAAAGATCTTCCTTTTTTGACTGTCTTGACTCGTATCTTGCTGGTGTTCCCCCTGACCACTTTCTATGTCTTGGAGGAGATTTCAATTGCACACTTAACCCCTCCCTTGATAGGAATGGAGCTGAGCCACATGCAGCCAGTACAAGACCTCTCGTTCGCTCAATCTCAAGATTCAAGCTGACAGACATTTGGAGATTGCAACATCCGATGCAGCAACAATTTACTTGGTGTCGCTGCTCTAACAACTTAGTGTCGCTAGCTCGACTTGATAAATTGTACGTTTCTGACCATTTCCTCAACCTCGTCTTAAACACCTCTATTCTCCCATCTGGGTTTTCCGATCACCACATCATCACTATGCATTTTCAGTTGCCACTCATAAAGGTGGTGAGCCCTTATTGGAAGTTCAACACAACACTTCTTCAAAACGAATTCTTTGTTGCATCCTTTAGGGCCTTTTGGGCACATTACATCACGATGGATAAAGAGTTCTCGTGTTTACGTCAGTGGTGGGACAACGCTAAAGCTCAAATTAGAGTTTTTTGTCAAAATTTCTCACGACACAGTACTCGGGATCACGATGTAAATATAGATCTGGTGAAGACACAAATTCTTCACTTGCAAAACAAAGTGTCATCCTCTCATAATAATGGGCAGCAGCAGATGCTGTATGAAAAGAAAGCCCTGTTAAATGAATTACTGGCCGAACGTGCAAAGGGTGCACTCCTTCGGATGAGAATGACTCATTTGCAACAACTAAATAACCCGAGCAGACTTTTCTTCAAGCTGGAAACTGCCTCAAAAAAACAAAAACAAATATTGTCCTTGCGTTCTGCTGGCGGAAGGATTTTGACTGATCCAAGTGACATCAAACTTACTATTAAGACTTTCTTTTCTCACCTCTACTCCTCTAAGCACACTTTCTCAAACCACATACATTCATTTACCGCATCCTTGCCTACACTTACTGAGACACAGAATTCGACTGCTGAAGGCGAAATAACATTGGACGAACTCACTAGTGTTTTAAAGACCTTGCCCACCAGCAGGGCACCTGGCTTAGACGGGTTGCCAGTGGAATTCTACAGCACCTTTTGGGATTTGCTGGGACCATGTCTACTAATTGTCTTCATAGAAAGTATACAAACTGGTGAACTTCCCTTGAGCTGCAGACGTGCCATCATTTCATTAATCCCTAAAAAGGGAGATCTTCAACTTGTTGAGAACTGGCGCCCGATCTCTCTACTCTGTACTGATTACAAAATCCTGTCTAAGTTACTCGCTAATCGCATAAAAACCTTAATTGGGTACGTTGTATCCCCCGACCAGTCTTATTGTATTCCCGGAAGATCGATATTTGATAATATTTTTTCTGTTCGTGATTTGATTTCGATTTGTCATTGTCAGAATGTTAACACCGGGCTGATCTTTTTAGATCAGGAAAAGGCCTTTGATAGTGTTGACCATTTGTATTTACTTGAAGTTTTGAAGGGGTTCGGGTTTGTTTCCTTCTTTATTTCTTGTATCAAGCTGCTGTATCACAACAACTTTAGTTTGGTGAACATTAACAACAGTTTATGTTCACCTTTTCCTATTCAGCGAGGTATTAGACAAGGCTGCCCTCTTTCCGGGTACCTGTATTCACTTTCTATTGAACCCTTGCTGATTCACTTACGCCACAAACTTTCTGGGTTCTTGGTGACACCTCTTGCTAATCCTGTTAAGGTGCTTGCGTATGCTGACGATTTGTGTGTGATTGTTAACACTCAGTCTGACATTGCTGCCCTCACAAGTGCTCTATGTGAATTCAATTTGGCATCTTCTGCTACTGTCAATTGGAGTAAGAGTAAAGCCTTGTGTCTTGGTCCTTCTGGGTTATTTATCCCACCTTCCCTGCCTAATGCTTTGCAGTGGAGGTATGATGGCGTTAAACATCTCGGTGTGTTTCTTGGAAATGAGACCTTTTCCTTAAAGAACTGGGATCAGATGGTTGATCACATCTCCCATATCCTTAATTGTTGGAAAAGATTGTCCAGCCTACTGTCTTATAGAGGTCGAGTGCTGATAATTAATAACTTGGCTGCTTCCAAACTCTGGCATCGGATGACTGTCTTACAACCGCCAAAATCGCTAGTCATTAACTTGCAGCGTATCCTTGTTAATTTTTTCTGGAACGGTATGCACCGGCTCCGAGCTGATCTTCTAAGTGTCCCCTTGGATAAAGGATGTCAAGGACTTGTGGACATTACCAGTAAAATACTGGCTTTTCGACTAACCACCTTGCGCCAACCTCTCTACAAGGAAGTCCTGTCTTGGCGGCCCCTGGCTTCTTGCTTGTTGCAGCAAGCGGGTAAGCTCAGGTGTGGCCCCGAGCTCTTTCTACTCGATCTGCAGCGAATAGACATCTCCTTGCTGCCCTCCTTTTATCGAAGTCTCGTGAATGCCGGTCAGTGCCTCCTCCCAGTACGAAACAAGGATACATATAAATTTTGGAATTTAATGTGTGAACCCGTTTTCTACAACAGCCTATTTTGCCATGATTGCCAAAGTAGATCCCTAATTCAATCTTTTATCGAATCTGGTTTTTTTCTTGTCAAGGATTTTGTTAATCATACTTATTCTGGATGGCAGACCCCCAACCAGATTTCGGAAGTATGCAACGTTACCTCAGCCCGACTAATTGGACAACTTCTTCGTTCAATTGTTAAAGTGTTCATCTCTTTTAATTTATCATGGCCTCTACTGCATGATGTTCAGAACACAAAAACAATGCACCCTGACTTCCCTGATTTTTGTTTTTCTGGTGCTCCTTCCACAAAGCCTCTACAAGCCTGTGCAAAGGCTACTTTGTATGTTCAATGTCTTAATGTTGTCATCTCTGCTAACCCCAATAGCCCACTGACCACCCACTGGAAAGAGCTTCTACCTGCAGGGGCTCCATCCTCTCCTACCTGGTCGTCGATGTATGCGTTACCTGTGTCTAAACGTGCCGGTGATATACAGTGGAGGCTTGAACACTATTCTTTGCCTTCCAACGCGTTTCTTAAACGACTGAACCTCGTGACATCTGATGACTGCCCTTTTTGCCATCACTCCGAGGACACTTTCCATGCATATGTCGGATGCCAAAGGCTGGCTCCACTTTTTCAACTCCTGAAATATGTCTTCCAGAATTTCGGTTTTTGTTTTTCTTCTTATCTTTTTGTGTACTGCATGCCTGTGTCTAACGAGAATGTCGGTTCTCAAATCGTTAATTTTTTACTTGCCGAGGCGAAACTCGCGATATATATTACGTGGAAGAGTCGGGTCTCTGGGACAAGCTCACCGGAATGCAGAATTTTGTTAGCCTTTAAAGGCCTTGTGTCTGCCCGCCTTAAAATTTAATTTAATTTTTACCGAGAGAGTTCTCGGCTTGATCACTTTGTTCAAAAATGGTGCAAAGCTGAAATCCTGTGCAAGGTGGAGGGAGATGAACTTTTGCTGCTCTAATTATAATTAATGTCATGTTTTTCAATTCCTTGATTTAATTATTTTGTTGACTGCTATTGAATTACTTGGTTTGTTGTGCTTTTTTTTATACTTTTGTAATAAAAGACCTTAAAAGTCAGTTTCTTTCTTTTTCTCTCTCTGTCTCTGTCTGTCTGTCTGTCTGTCTGTCTGTCTGTCTGTCTGTCTGTCTCTCTCTCTCTCTCTCTCTCTCTCTCTCTCTCTCTCTCTCTCTCTCTCTCGTGGCTCTGCGTCCCAACATTGTCTCCCCAGTGTTTGCGTACAACCTGACGCTCGCTCGAGGACGAGAGTCACACCATAGACAGCTGCCCTCACTGCATGACTGGTGTTGCAAAGAAGTGCCTGCATCGCAAACAAAGTCCTACTTTGATTTTTTTTAAATCCTGGGCTAGCCATAAATCTCACCCCCCAGGACCACAACAGGTCCCTTCGCTGTACACCCTGAAGGAGGGGGTCCATTAATATGGCACTCCACTGCCTTTTATGGTAGCCAGGTGTCTTCCACCCCATTGGTGACCGATCCGACCCTCCTCCCAGCAGGTTTTCCACCCCCAATCACTTGCTAGGCTACTGGGGCCGAGGTGCATGGTGGAGCCCCAGGTTCCCCCTCCCATTAGAGCCCGATCCATCCATGTACACATACCACTTCCTCATGCACAAATCTTACACACAACGACCCTACCTACCTAAGATGGCCTGCTTTCCTGTAATCAATACACAATAAAAGATAACAATCACCAATGAAAATTCCTTTGTTCACATAAAACCATGTTTTTAATCGTTCCACTCAGTTCACATGCAAGCCCTCATGGCCACTCCTGCCGTCACCAATACCAATTTCCCGACTCATCGGCATACCCCCAAAGCAAAGCATAGCGAGTTGTGTCAATAGGTAAAAGTACATTTTGCTTTTCCAATTACCACTGGGGAGGTTGTGCAATACTGGCAGCGCCTGCTGCCTGTTACATATTTAGGTGAATGTATGTAAATTACCATTCAGGTTGCTTATCCGTGTGTATTATATTAAGGGTTGTTGTGATGGGAGGGTCAGGAGCCCTTCGGAACCAGTGGCCGGAAACGGAAGTGGCCGGAAACGGAGGAAGAAAAGACACGAGGAGAGAAAAGGACGGGGCTTCTTCTTCCTCGCCCCGCGACGACGAGAAGGTGGAATCGACCTTACGCTGCGCGGAAAACGCGCCGTTGCGAAACGTCTGGCGAGAGGAGTTACCTGGGCGGTAAATACCTTTGGACACGTCCAGTCACTGTGAGTTCGTGCACGAAACCAAGCGTCCGGGACAGTTTGCCCCGTCTACAAAGACGCGTACGGGTCCGCACGTTGGGCCTCGCTCGCGTCGGAAGCCGCGCTGGGTTTTTGCCCATCTACAAGGACGCGTAAGAGTCGCACTTGGGGCCTCGCGCACGTTGGACGGCGCGCTGGGTTTGCCCCGTGGCTTGGCAAGGAGGTGCGCTGCAGCCGCGGCCCCAGTCCGAGACGGCCCGTTTAGAGCACGTCCGCCCGGGGCTCGTTCAACCGCCCGTGTGCGGAGAGGAGAGACATTGACCACGGAGGGAGTCAGGAGTGGGGCTCACGTGAGGAATGTATAAGATTAAGATGGCCATCTTAGAGTTTGTGTAGATGAGTTCACATGGTTGTAATATTGATTGTGCATTGTTGATGGTTGTTGATTGCTCAGTGAATATATTATTGATTATTCCGGATCCTTGGTGTGGGGTTTCTTCTTGACCGGAATTCATATTGATTGCATTACGAAAGCGTATAAACCATATATCTTTCTGGCGGGGTCCCTCCCACGGTCCGGGGGTCACCAAGACCAGGTAGTTACCGGGAGGACCACGTAACAGAATTGGGGGCTCGTCCAAATTACGATTTGCGGTTTCGCAATTGGGTCTACGTCCGGGATCTAAAAGTGTATAAAATAATAAAATAATAATATTTTTGGTAATTAAAATTTATTAATTAATTATTAATTGGTAATATTTTTTTTTGAGAAATTGGGGAAAGTCTTGGGGTGAAGGTTAACAGGTGTTAACGATAGGCACCATGGCGTTTGTGGCACAGAACTTTGGGGTAACCCCGAGTGAGGCACAGTTCCGAGCGTTGCTAAAGTCGGATCTCTTGAAATTGGCCAAACATTTTAACTTGGAGGTCCGAACTAATTTGAGGAAGGCAGAGTTGCAGGCCACGGTGATACAATCTATGGTGGGATTAGGAACATGGGACGAGTTAGCCTGGGAGTGGCTACCCGAAGAACCAGAAGACGTGGAGCTCCGGAAACTGGAGTTGCAATTACGGAGCCAGGAACGGATCAAAGAAGAAGAAAGGAAAGCAGAAGAGAGAAGAGAAGAGAAGCAAGCAGAGGAAAGGAGAGTGGAACGAGAACTCCAGGAAAGGTTAAAAGAAGAAGAAAGGAAAGCAGAAAAGGAAAGAGCAGAAGAAGAAAGGAAAGCAGAAAAGGAAAGAGCAGAAGAAGAAAGGAAAGCAGAAAAGGAAAGAGCAGAAGAAGAAAGGAAAGCAGAGGAGAGGAGAGAAGAGAAACAAGCAGAGGAAAGGAGAGTGGAACGAGAACTCCAGGAAAGGTTAGCAGAAGAAGAAAGGAAAGCAGAAAAGGAAAGAGCAGAAGAAGAAAGGAAAGCAGAGGAGAGGAGAGAAGAGAAACAAGCAGAGGAAAGGAGAGTGGAAAGAGAACTCCAGGAAAGAAGAGAAAAGGAACAAGCAGAGGAAAGGAGAGCTGCAAGGGACCTCGAAGCAGAGGAGAGAAAAGCGGAAAGGGAATTAAAGGAACGTGACATGCAGCTTCAGCAAGAAATCAAATTCAAGGAGCTGGAGTTAATGAGAGAACGGGGAGAGGCACCACCCTTGCTGACGGGGTCGACACCTAACCAGAAAACCTGGGATGTGGGCAGACATGTGAGGCTGGTTCCACCGTTCAGTGAAAAAGAAGTCGCGAAATTTTTTCCACACTTTGAGAAAGTGGCTCGACAATTAAACTGGCCGGAGGAGGCATGGACCATACTCGTGCAAAGTGTGCTGGTGGGGAAAGCTCAGGAAATTTATTCGGCGCTACCAATGGACCAATGTGCAGATTATGAGGTACTGAAGAAGCACATCCTCAAAGCCTATGAGTTGGTTCCGGAAGCTTACAGGCAAAAATTCAGGAATGCCAGGAAGAGGGAGAGTGAGACCCATGTGGAGTTTGCCAGAGTGAAAGAAAACATGTTTGATCGGTGGTGTGAGTCAAAAGGAGTCGGGAAAGACTTCGAAACATTGCGGGACTTGATCCTGGTGGAGGAATTCCAGCAGTGTGTCCACGAGGACATCAAAGTGTACCTGCAGGAAAAGAAAGTACCGAAGTTGTGGGACGCAGCCACCATGGCAGATGATTATGCCTTAACCCACCGAATAGGGGTCCACGAACCTAACTCCTCGCCTAGATCTCCGCAGGGGAGGTGGGGAACAGCAGGTGCGGAGAACGACCATACATGGCGGCGGCCTCGAGATGATTATGGGGACAACTATGATACCCCACCGGTTCGAAATCAGAGGGATGCGGGCCCAAGACAAACTTATAGTTCGGGGGGCCCGAGGCAGACCCCGAGTTTTTCCTCCGGGCCTACTTGCGCGTTTTGCAAAAAACCTGGACACTTGATGTCCAGTTGTTACCTCATGAAAAGGGACAACCCAGAGCGGAGTCCGACTATTACAACTCCGAATGCGATGGCTAGCGTAAGAAATCGCCATCAAGAGGGTTACCAACCATTTATTTCCGAGGGGTTTGTGTCACTGGATGGAGCCTCGACTAACCGGAGACCGGTTAGGATATTGAGAGACACAGGGGCCCATCAATCTTTAATGCTTGAAGGCATTTTGCCATGGTCCGAGGAGACGGCAACGAGGGATAGTGTTCGTTTACAGGGGATCGGGGGCGGTGTTAGTGCTCCCCTTCAGGTCATCCAGTTGGAGTCCGATTTGGTGTCAGGACCGGTCACCGTCGGTTTACAAGCCACGTTTCCTGTAGAGGGTGTATCTGTGGTTCTCGGGAATGATTTGGCCGGGGGTCAAGTTTATGGTAACCTGAGGGTTGATAAAGAGCCCAGCAGGGAAAATAACACCACACCAGCTCGGGATGGGGACAAAAGTGCCAAGTTATTTGTAGGGGGACTGAACTTCAAAACAGAGGAAGAAGTTCTGACCTCTGTCTTCAACAGATATGGGCCGCTGGTGGAAGTGCGGTTGGTAAGAGACTGGGAAACGCAACAGTCAAGAGGGTTCGGCTTTGTCACGTTTGCCAGCACAAAAGACGCCAGAGAGGCAGAGAAGAATTGGAATGGCAAGGATTTGGAGGGTCGGACCATAACAGTAGGGAAGGCATTTCGTAGGCGTCGAGAGGTCTACAGGAGAGGACAACTGGGCGGTAGTTTTGGTGGTGGCCGCAGTCAATATTATTATGGAGGCTCCCTGAGTTACGGCCGCTCCCGAAGGAAGAATTGGCAAAGTAGTGGCCGAGAAGAAGACCGGTATTCAGGGGACTACAGGGACCAGTGGTCCCACCCTAATTATTAGGGACGTTCTGAGAAGTTGAAGCACTGAAGGCGGCGGAGCCGCCGAGCCAAGATTCCTACACGAATTAACCGTGAACGCCGTTCCTAAAGGCGTCCATGTAGTGAACTTTCCTGCACGGACTAACCGTGAACTCCACGTTCCTCAAGGCGCCCATGTAGAGAACCTTCCTGCACGGACTAACCGTGAACTCCACGTTCCTCAAGGCGCCCATGTAGAGAACTTTCCTGCACGGACTAACCGTGAACTCCGCGTTCCTAAAGGCATCCATGTAGTGAATACTCGGCTTGGCCTCCCGGAAAAGTGCTATCGAGTGGCTTAACTGGCTTTATTTTTAAGTGATAACTGTGCCCGGGGGGAACTGATAATGTGGGGGGGTTGAGTGATCTGGTTTGTTTCTCCAAATTGGCCGGCAAAGAAAGTTTTCGCTGGGTTCAAACTTTCTTTCTTGAAGGGGGGGAGTGTTACATATTTAGGTGAATGTATGTAAATTACCATTCAGGTTGCTTATCCGTGTGTATTATATTAAGGGTTGTTGTGATGGGAGGGTCAGGAGCCCTTCGGAACCAGTGGCCGGAAACGGAAGTGGCCGGAAACGGAGGAAGAAAAGACACGAGGAGAGAAAAGGACGGGGCTTCTTCTTCCTCGCCCCGCGACGACGAGAAGGTGGAATCGACCTTACGCTGCGCGGAAAACGCGCCGTTGCGAAACGTCTGGCGAGAGGAGTTACCTGGGCGGTAAATACCTTTGGACACGTCCAGTCACTGTGAGTTCGTGCACGAAACCAAGCGTCCGGGACAGTTTGCCCCGTCTACAAAGACGCGTACGGGTCCGCACGTTGGGCCTCGCTCGCGTCGGAAGCCGCGCTGGGTTTTTGCCCATCTACAAGGACGCGTAAGAGTCGCACTTGGGGCCTCGCGCACGTTGGACGGCGCGCTGGGTTTGCCCCGTGGCTTGGCAAGGAGGTGCGCTGCAGCCGCGGCCCCAGTCCGAGACGGCCCGTTTAGAGCACGTCCGCCCGGGGCTCGTTCAACCGCCCGTGTGCGGAGAGGAGAGACATTGACCACGGAGGGAGTCAGGAGTGGGGCTCACGTGAGGAATGTATAAGATTAAGATGGCCATCTTAGAGTTTGTGTAGATGAGTTCACATGGTTGTAATATTGATTGTGCATTGTTGATGGTTGTTGATTGCTCAGTGAATATATTATTGATTATTCCGGATCCTTGGTGTGGGGTTTCTTCTTGACCGGAATTCATATTGATTGCGTTACGAAAGCGTATAAACCATATATCTTTCTGGCGGGGTCCCTCCCACGGTCCGGGGGTCACCAAGACCAGGTAGTTACCGGGAGGACCACGTAACACACAACGACCCTACCTACCTAAGATGGCCTGCTTTCCTGTAATCAATACACAATAAAAGATAACAATCACCAATGAAAATTCCTTTGTTCACATAAAACCATGTTTTTAATCGTTCCACTCAGTTCACATGCAAGCCCTCATGGCCACTCCTGCCGTCACCAATACCAATTTCCCGACTCATCGGCATACCCCCAAAGCAAAGCATAGCGAGTTGTGTCAATAGGTAAAAGTACATTTTGCTTTTCCAATTACCACTGGGGAGGTTGTGCAATACTGGCAGCGCCTGCTGCAGCCAATTTTTCCTTTTAAAAAAATGGCAATTAAACCCAGGGCTGTCTTTCAAAACTAAGAACCCATTAAATCACAGCGGACTATCTGTGGAAGGTTATGCGTACCACTCTGGACAGTTCCCAAACTTTTCCAATCATTTCAATTGAACTGCATAACTTTCCACAGATGCTCCAGTTTGTTGTGCGGTGGTGGTACTCAAACCCAGATCCATGCAGTTAGACCCACACCCATAGACTAGCCCAGCATGGCAGGTCTCCATATGCTGGCTGTCCCGGACCCTCAGAGAGAGGGTGCTAGACCACATACCCAGACAGTCACTTCCTTAGGCCTTTCTCAGCCATTGGTAGTGCCACCGGCAAGGCATGCCCCACATCAACTCTCCCGAGTGGGCCTCTCATATCACCCTTACACTTGTGGTGCCCCAGAGGGACAACCTCTGTCCCCCCAGTGGTCTCACCATCCCTCCCTCACCTAAAGGGTCTGAAGACCCCACTGGCACGAGACGACCAATTAGGTAGCAGCCCGCTGGATAAGGGACGCCCCACAACACCACCAGACTCCCCGTGGGGTACTGTGGGCAGACCACACGCCCAAATCCTACCAATACACCGGTGTAGTCCGGCCTTACAAGTCGGCATAGGTCCAGCCCCACACTCACACACATACTGAGCAGGCATGCTCAGTGTGTGAGAGAGAAAAGCAATATTTTTTGGTTTTCCACTCCACACATCTGTCTGTTGGAACAAAAGAGGATTAACATGCGGCAGACAAAAACAGGTCCACACACTTGATTTGTTCACTCGGCTCTGAAGAGGTTCGTGGGTTAAGAAGGAAACGTCGCCTGAGACTCGATCGGCTCTTACACGTTTATGATAATAGGCCTTTTGTAATTCTGGTTGGCTGGCATCTTAATAATTAAAATACACACACACACACACACACACACACACACACACACACACACACACACACGTTTCAAAACGCCTGAAGTTCAAGAAATAAAAGAATGGAGGAAAGGGTATAATCAAGTGTAAGGAAATTCTAAGTAGTTAGTTTGAGGGGTGGGCTGGAGGTGAGGTGTTAGTTGTGGCATAATAAAGAAGAGGAGTGAAGCGATAGGAGGAGTTGAAAGGCAGTGTAAGGATGACGTACAGGTAAGAAAGTAAGCAAGAAGATGGAAGCCTGTTTCCTGCCCCAAGCAGATATAGGCACTCCTCAGCACAAGCTGATGTGCAACTAATTAACGGCAATTAACGAGTAATGGCAGTAATTAAGCAAGTCGCATGAAATTAGACTGCAGCTGGAGTCAATGTGCCAGCCTGTGGTTAGGCGTGCTGCGCTGGATTACAATCTTGCCCGTAGCAGAGCAGCAAATCGTGCAGAGACCTTGGTAAGTGCCAGAAGAGAGGAGGAAATAGGCATCTGCAGCAAGCACACTTTAATTTCCATAATAATAATAATAATAATAGTAATGGTTTTGTTCTTCATTTTCTGTTGCCTCAAGTTCTGTGGAAAACTTGCTGTGAACAACAGTGTTAGCATGTGGCAACGACACAATGACAGGGGGGCATTGGACACCTGGTAAAACATAAAGCGGTGGATTGCACTATTTGATGGGAAAATGAGCGGCCTGTGATGAAGATCCGTGATTTTCCTGGTCGTGGAGGTCCGCCATAGCCACAGGTACAATCACATCTTACTATAATTCACCAAATGTCTGTCCATCCGTTCCCAGGTACCGCAAAAACGGCTGAACCGATCACAACGATATTTTGGGTGGGTAATCCTGGGACCCCCTGGAGTAAAATAGGCAATGTTGTTTTCCCAATTTTCCAATTTTTCCAATTTTTTTTAATTTTCCAGTTTTTCCAAACACGATGGAATAATATTTACCGATATGAACAGTGATGTGGCTTTTGTTGAAATTCTACAAATACTGTTTAGATTTTGATGATTTGCGTGTGATATGATTTAACGGATGTTTATATGAATCGAAAAAAAAGCCTTCAATTTCTGATATTTTGCCTTTTTATTTGGGCCTCCCAATTGAAGCCCCACCCTTAGGGCAGGTACCGTTGCTGGTTGTTTCAATAACAAGTCAAACAATGGAGTAGAGAACGATGGAGGTAAAGGAGCACAAAGTAAGCAGTTTTGGGGGATGAAGGGGTGGGTACCGGTTGGGTGTGCTGTGTACAAAAGCCGATGGTGTGACAGCAGCACACACACGTGTAATTACCCGGCACGTCGCCCACCACCCTGTCACTGGTCAGTGGTGAAACACACGGCAATCCATCAGATGCCTTTAGCCTCTGACCGCATCTCTATCCCGGCATCTCCCGCCGAGCCCTCGGAACGCCAGCAAGGCTCATTAGGCACAGAGCTGCCACAGACACCAGGCCCACGGCAAGCTTGGCTCTTCCCCTTGAGACGTTTGTCCCCCTTTTGTTTTCTTCATTCCTACGGTTTCTCCATTGGAGACTTTCAGCTACAGTCAGTGAGGGTCAAAAGCAGCACTGCAGGAAATGGTTATTCTTGTCCAGAGTTGGATTTTGCTTCTCTTACAGACTCGAGCTTATCCCCTCTGAGCAGGTGGCAAACCGTCTGCTCGCTGAGAACATTCAAACTCGCAATAAAAAATAGTCCTGGAATGGGGAAGAGTTTCATCAGCAGGGTTTATAATTTGCCTGAAAGGATTGAAATGTGAAGCACATACACATTATTTTAAATGCTGGCAGGTAACCACGCAAATGCCACGAAATGTAAAATATGACTCCAACAATATAATGCAAAGAACAGTTAAATATCATCCGAACTTAATATTGTCGAGCCATGTGCTCCATAAAAATCTTGCTTCATTAAATCAAAAAGCCCTCAACTCCTACCACCGCCCCCCCCCCCCCTCCTCACCCTCCCACCACCCCAATTAACCCAGTCTTCAACCCCCCCCCCCCCCCTCCCCAACCAAAGTCTTAAAACCCCTCCTCACCCCCAAAGCCCTCAACCCCCTGCCCACCTAAAGCACTCAACCCCCTGCCCACCTAAAGCACTCAACCCCCTGCCCACCTAAAGCACTCAACCCCCTGCCCACCTAAAGCCCTCAACCCCCTGCCCACCTAAAGCCCTCAACCAGGCCCCCCCCCCCTCCACTCCACCACAAGTGACCAACTCCCATACCCAAACTAGCGCCTTCAAACCATGCCCCCCCCCACCTCATCCACCCCACCATCCTCCACCACAAGTGCCCTACTCCCACACCCAAACCAGAGCCTTCAACCCTCCCCCCCCCTCCTCCCCCCTCCACAAGTGCTCTACTCCCACAACCAAACCTGAACCTTCACACACCCACCTCCTCCACCCCACCACAAGTGCTCTACTTCCTCACCCAAACCTGAACCTTCACACACCCCCCTCCTCCACCCCACCACCCTCCACCACAAGTGCTCTACTCCCACACCCAAACCTGCACCTTCACACACCCCCTCCTCCACCCCACCACAAGTGCTCTACTCCCACACCCAAACCTGAACCTTCACACACCCCCCTCCTCCACCCCACCACAAGTGCTCAACTCCCTCACCCAAACCTGAACCTTCACACAACCCCTCTCCTCCACCCCACCACCCTCCACCACAAGTGCTCTACTCCCTCACCCAAACCTGAACCTTCACACCCCCACCCACCCCCGCCCCATATCCCCAAATCTTAACCCCTCCCCCTCAAAACTTTTTCCCATCTTTACCCATCCATCCTCCCCCATCCCTACCATCTCCAATTTATATATCCTCCCTTTCCATTCTAACATCATAAGACATTACTTCTTCAGCAAGAGGGTCTCATTAAAATGGTGAATTTTTTTTTAACTCTTTCCCCTCCACCGTCCACCTTAATATTGTGCTATCATCACCTTCACC
Organism: Myxine glutinosa; assembly: GCF_964187855.1. Lineage (NCBI taxonomy): Eukaryota > Metazoa > Chordata > Myxini > Myxiniformes > Myxinidae > Myxine > Myxine glutinosa. The sequence continues at coordinate 55,983 of NW_027617951.1, read as the reverse complement.
GACTTACTCCCTCATAACCAGATGCTTTCCCACCTTCCCAACTTCTTTCACCCTTCTCTCCAAGTCCCCATTCACAATCTCGCGAGATATGTCCCTCGTGTCCCTCGGAAATTCCGTGGAATTGGCACTCTCAAGTGATCGTGAGTAGCCTAATTGTGTTAATAAATGATCCTAAATTAATTATCTTTATTTCCTGATGCACAGATAAAACATTAAAACAAACAAGGCCGAAACGACATTTAATTCACAATCTCTCACGAGGTTCCGTCATCTCTCCATATTTTACAGACAGACAGATAGACACGAGAAGGTCATTAGGAAATGGATTTTTGGGGGAAAGCTTCAGACGTCGACAGGCAGCAAGCAGAGTGCCACCATGGTGGTCGCTCACCTTCCAAAAACCAAGACGATTCCTTAAATAAACAACTACGGGGCCTAGCGACTTACTTTCCATCGCAGTCAGGGCAAACGAGAGGACGAAGCACAACGGATTGGGGGTGATTTATAAACTCCACGTGCCACTGGCAAGCCCCTAATTAGCGGGTGGGTGTTAATTGGTGGGAAATAAAAGAGCAACTGTCAGCGTAGATTTATGGCACGGCCAGCACGATCTTCGCTATGTAAAGCACAACGTTAATTAAACATTGCAGGCCAGGGATATAGCAGAGCTGGGCTGCTGCCCCTTAGGCCCAAAAAAAAAAAAAAAAACTTTCCGCAGCCTCAGATCACCGAACGTTGTGCTCAAATCCCGTCGCAATAATACATCGGGATTCATTTAAGGTGAGCTCACCACTCCGATAGCAAATAATGAGATTATCCGTGCAGAGTCTCTTCGGACACAACTCGTCCGTATAAATTTAAGGCGATTCAAGGTAGACTTAGAACGCCATCTCTACCAGTTTGCAGCCATATCAAAACATGGGAACCTGGCCAGGGATAGCAGACCTGTAGACATTTAAGGTGATTCAAGGTAGACTTAGAAAGCCATCTCTACCAGTTTGCGGCCATATCAAAACATGGGAACCTGGCCAGGGATAGCAGACCCGTATACATTTAAGGTAATTAAAGGTGGACTTAGAAAGCCATCTCTACCAGTTTGCGGCCATATCAAAACACGGGAACATGGCCAGGGATAGCAGACCTGTAGACATTTAAGGTGATTTAAGGTAGACTTAGAAAGCCATCTCTACCAGTTTGCGGCCATATCAAAACATGGGAACCTGGCCAGGGATAGCAGACCCGTATACATTTAAGGTGATTCAAGGTAGACGTAGAAAGCCAACTCTACCAGTTTGCGGCCATATCAAAACATGGGAACCTGGCCAGGGATAGCAGACCCGTATACATTTAAGGTGATTCAAGGTAGACTTAGAAAGCCAACTCTACCAGTTTGCGGCCATATCAAAACATGGGAACCTGGCCAGGGATAGCAGACCCGTATACATTTAAGGTAATTAAAGGTGGACTTAGAAAGCCATCTTTACCAGTTTGCAGCCATATCAAAACATCTGAGTTGAATTCCAAGATGCTATTTGACACCGAGGCTCATCGTGCTTCATTAGGCTGCTGGCTTGTCGCTAAGTTAAAATAAGAATTCAGAAACTGAGCATCATTTATCTTTGATGGAGGCTCAAATAGTTCTTCCATGATGGCACATGGCACTTAAAGACTTGGCGCAGATCAATTCTCATGCAGACAAGCAAAATGGTGCTGGCATGCTGGCATGCAATGAGCAAATCAACTAGGGTCTAGACTCGAGAACCTCAACAAGATATCCGAGAAGAAAACACGGGCAGCCATCTTACCACCTACCTTTAAAGCCAAGTAACTTATTCAAATCAATGAAACACCTCCTCCAGAGGAATGGCAGCAACGAAGCGTAGACGCGAATAAACAAAAGGTGGGCCCAAGTTCGGTGAACATCGGCAGTCATTAAAAAGATACCTCCGAGCGTACCAGTAGCTAATGAAGTGTAAATCCGAGCATCGTTTTCATATCTCCAAATGCAAAGCACACCCCAAAGCATGCCGTACGCTAGATTAACCGTGTTAATGTACAGTCGGGATGTACAGCAAGCTCTGTGGCTGTGTTATGGAAATGGGGCGCACATCGCAAGCGATCAAAATGCTCGCATTCTGTCATTTCAATTCTCATCGTATTGATAAGATGGCAGCAGCTGGTGGAGCAGATGCCCAAATGCATTCACATTCCTGTGATGGATATGATCTTGGTTTTTGATAATATGCTGCATGTGTTTTGCTGCATATTACTGCAAGAGTTTGAAAACGTGGCTTCAGAGAAGAAACCTCAACAGTAATAATGAATCTATGGGCCGTACAATTATTATTTTATAAGACCACTTTGAACGTTTCCAATTCCGAGCGGTGCTAATAGATGGCATCCGAGACTCGACAAGAGAAGCTTGCACTGTGCACTGTGCAGTGCACCATTTCCTGGGTGACTATATCAAGCTACAGCAATGGCTGGGGGGTTTGAATCCAGCATCAAAGGCAACTGCTGACCAAATACAGCCTTTGCACAACGTAGCACAATTAGAGGAGTTTTGATTTTAAAATACTATTTGCTGCAAGCAAAAAATGGCTTCTAGTTCCAGGTTGATTCCCGTGTGTTGCTGGTTTGTGCATTCCTCCTTCCAGCTCAACAAAGCCAGGTTTTCCAGAGCAGATACGTTGTGTTTTACTGTTTTTATTTTCATTCCTGTGTCACTGATTGGTGCCAAACTGTGCTTAGTTGTATTGACTTGTCAAATTTGTGTCCCCCAATAAGGTCCGGCATATTCGTCTAGGGCTGGCTGGGCTAGTCAGCTTACTGCTTCTGCCTCTGTTTTTGAACAACGGTGCTTCATTTTCACTCCTTTGCTCCCAAGCATTGTAATTTATGATCCCTCATCTTAATCCTTTTCCCGTACAACAACAACAACAACAACAACAACAACAACAACAACAACAACAACAACAGGCATTTTAAGGCCATTTTCCCTGCAAGAGCAGGGGTTAGCCTTGCGGTCGCCATGACAATGTTCTCCATTTTGCCCTATTTTCTGCATCTCCCCTTGTTAACCCCCTTGCCCGCATTTCTTCTTCGACCATCTTTAGCCAAGTCTTTCTCGGTCTTCCCCGTCCTCTACTTCCTTCTACATTCATTTCCATCACTCTTTTCAACCAGTCACTTTCATCCTTCCTCAACACATGAACAAACCATCTCAACCTGTTTCTCTTCACAGCATCCATCACAGGCTCTATTCCCATCATCTTTCGCAATTCAGCATTTGTCTTCCTCTCTCTCAACGATACTCCACACATCCACCGAACCATTCGCATTTCCACCCTTTCCAGCCTTCGTTGCTGCTCTACATTCATTACCCATGTCTCACTCCCATAAATCATAACACTTCTCACACATTCAGCAGCATACACCTTTCCCTTCAGCTTCAATGACACTCCCCTACTCGTCAGCACGCCACTCAGTCCCCCAAACTTCTTCCATGCACATCTCACTCGAGCAACCGTTGCCGAGTCTGATCCACCTTCTCCATTCAGCACGTCTCCAAGGTAATAAAATGTTTTCACACCTTCCAGCTTCACGCCATCTCCAAGATCCAACTCAACATTTCCTCCATCTGCAGCTCCCTCTGTGCACACCTTACACTTGAATGTAGCTGCCACACTGGTTAATGACCCTCTCAAACCACTACATTTTTGATGAACCCACTCAGCGCACATTGTACATTGAATGGAATTCACTCCGACACCCTTCCTGCACACAGCACACGGCCACTTCCCATTTCTTTCCACCTCACCATATGCTTTACCACTTGCCATCACCTTCATTTTTCCGATATTCACCTTCAGACCTTTTGTCTGCATACATTCCTTCCACTTGTTCATCTTCTCCTTCAGTCCATTCATACTTTCCGCAATCAACACCAGATCATCTGCATACAACAACTCCCATGGTAAACCCTCCTTTACGTTCTGAGCCAGCACCTCCATCACAGCTACAAATAGTAGTGGACTTAGTACCGACCCCTGATGCACTCCCACCTTCACCTCAAACTCACCACTGTTCCCGTCCTAACAGCTGTCCTACCTTTTCCCGTACTTGCTCCAAAAATGTACAACAACAAAAAAGTTCTTCCCTGAAAAAAAATATATATATTAAAACTGATGAAAATATATTGTACATAGTTCCACATTCATTCACTTTCGCTTCTCCTTTTCAATACAGTATCCTCCAAACGGAATCTTCAATGAATAAAACGTTTCTCCCTTTAAGTTTAAAAGGTCTCAACATTTTTAAAACGATTTTTTAAATGTACTATGCCTCAATTTCCTTGCTACTCCATCAGGAACAACCCATATATTCTTCTTCTTCCATAAAAACCTCTTCCCCTTCTTTTTCGAAAGGCTCATTTCCAAATCCTTTCACTCCTTAACACTTAGCTCATTCAGCTCATTCACTCCCTCTCATACCTAGAGCTCCATTTTCCTCCATGCTTTCAACAGACAACATTTTGCACCCCTCTCTTGAAATGAAGTCTGTTGCCGAATGTCAGATTTGGGAATCCCGAGAAGTCCATTTTCCAGAGGTCGTGTGCACACGACAATCAATACCCCCTTCACATCCATTCATGGTGTCAAACCCCTCCATGTCAGTACCCTTCCCACCCCTCCCACCCTACCCCCATCTCCTTCCCACCACCTCATCCTACCTCCTCTCAAATCCTCCTTCCCCCAACCTCCACACAGACTCCCAGCTTCACCCCTGCCCCACAAACCCATCCTACCCTCTCCCCTCTCTTCAAACGGCACCACAGCCAACTCTCGTGAGAAGGCTGAATGCCTCAATTCTGTGTTTGCTTACAAATTTTGTGACCCCAACTCCTCGTTCTCTGTACCCACACTGCCCAGTCACACCCAACTACTCCTGAACTTTGTGGTGTGACTTGCACCTGAGGATTTCTAGCAAACCTAGATTCTGCAACTGGACCGGACAGCATCAGCTCACAGTTTTTCAAAACCTGCTCTGCTGCTCTTGCACATGCTCCATCTGCTCCTTTTGACCCTATCGTTTGTCCTGGGTCTTCTTCCATCTGCTTGGAAATCAGCTAACATCACCGCATTACATTAAAAAGGTGCAGCATCCGATCACCTTATGTGCAGTCCTTAATCAGCAAAGTCATGCAGATCAGCAAGGTCATGGAATCCATCGTCGCAGTCGACATAAAATTGCTGCTTTTCTCCAACAACCTCATCTCAGATCATCAATTTGGTTTGAAACCAGGTGACATGCTGCTTCTGCTCTCCCAACAATGGATGGAGGCCCTCAATATCAGACATGAAATCAGGGCCAACTCTCTGGAGGTATCTCACTTTTGATACAGTCTGGGATCCCACCTTGCTGTCCAAACCCCCTGCCTGTGGCATCCAAGGCCAACTCCACTCTTGCGTTACTGACTGCACCTACTCTCGTAGCCAATCCTATTCCTCATCTTCATCAACAATCTCTTCGACTCTGGAAAATCCTCTGTCGCTTTTCTGATGACTTCACCCTGTGCCGTGATATCCATCATTCTTCAGATAGACAGGCATTCTGACATTTTGTCTTCTTGACAAAAATCACAAAGTGGTCAAACACTTGGAATATGTCTTTCAATCATGACAAATCTTACACTCTCACTCTCTTTCTCTGAAAGGACCACCTGGCAAACAGTCTGCAGCTTGATGGAATACTGCTCTCCTGTCTGGACTGGCACCGCTACCTCACACCTTGCTAGGCTTGATGCCATGGAAACCAAGGTGTTCAAGATCAATGTAATCTCCCGTGATGAAGCTGAGTCTATGGGTCTATCACTTCACCACCGCCGACAGATCGGTGGTCTGTCTTCTTCCGCCTCCTTTCTAGTCTTGCACTCTCTGCTCTTGCCATGCTTTGTCGTTGTCGTCCTACAGGTTTTTGCAGAATGCATTCCACCAGCAACCCCTTCTAGTAAACTCCCAAAATCCAGACTCAATGCTCATCTCCACTCATTTGTTCCTCTTTTTTTCCCCACACGTGGAACCAACATCCACATTCTTTTCAATCTCATTAATCCTTCCAGGTCTTCAAGACAGGTGTTCACCACTATCTCGGATCATCCCCCATTCAAAACCATGATAATTTCTACCCTCGTTAACCCAACTCTTCCCCCTCACCTCCCTCCCCCCCCCCCCCCCCCCCCCCACCAAATTTCCAGTGTTTTCTTCTCGAGTGTTTGCTTCTGTATCCATCTTGTCCACCTCTTGTATTTTCCTTCCCATAGCCCACATGCCTCCCAACACCCATTTGTCCAAGTCTCACTCTATTTTGTCCTCGAACCCTGCTGTTGCTGTTGCTCCTCTTTTTATGCTGTTTCTTTTGTTTTGTTGCATCCTGATCCGTTCTATGCTCTAGCTCTTCCATGAGACTGGACTTTGTATACAAAATAAAATAAAGTATTTTTAAAACTATTGCACAAGTTGTCAGCGAATGCATATTATTGGATTTGGATTCAATTCTGAATTCAGCTTCCAAGTTGCACTGCGACTGGGGCATGGTACACTGAATCGTGAGGTGTACAGCAATACAACAATTACTGTGCCGCTGATGCAGTGCCTGCCCCATAGGTAAGATCAGGAATTTGTAATTTGTTCAGGGTGTTGGGCATAACTAGCCTATTTTTCGTGAAAGACGCCGAGGGATCTTTAACGTTCATCCAGACGCCAATACCAGCAGACGGGATGCCCAGTTTAACATCTATCAGATTGATGTTGCACTGCCTGTGAAACACGAGGATGAACGTTTGTGGATGGGTAGGAATTCAAACACTGACGACAGGGGTGAGTGCACCTACCTCAAGACTATTGAGCCAGCCCAATGTACAAGATGGTAAAGGAATCAAAAGAAAGTGAAAAAGATCTGCACAGCAGGGTCAAATTTTAAACAAAACAAAATATAATGCAGTACGAGTGATCACAGAGATTTACAGCCATAGAATTATAAATTTAAAAATACAGGTACATCCAATGGCCCCGTCACCAGCAACCAATTTCCCCAGCACTATTGACAGTCACTCCATGAAGTAAACACACCGAATAAAACAAAATAGAGAAAATCTGATTTTGGGATGAAGCGAGGACAAGCATTAGGGCAAATAAAATGGACTAAAGAAGCCATCGAGCTGAGCAGGATAATAATTATTAAAAGCACTTCGCATGGAGCGTAATAGTTTTCCGATGAAGGCACACATTACGCTCTGCTTTGCCTACGCCTTGTGGCAGGCCGACGGAGAAAGTGCATTGCTGGGCGATGGGAAATCAATAAAGATGTACGAAGGAAGCCGTGCACGTGTGAAGGAGTCAAGGACTCCTTTTTTTCTCTCTCTCTGAGGATTGTATGCTGGCTTTGAACAGATCAAGCCGTGTAGTACTCAAGGCTCCGAATGCTCTGAGGGGTAGGACTTGAATGGGCATTATTATACCATGGCCACTGTATCCCACCCACTGGATACAGTGCTCAAAAATAACATTTTTACTTCTTTAGGTATCAATAGTCTGTACATCATTACATATAATGTATGCAGCAATAAGGTGAAATATCACATTATATATCATTCTTGGCCATCTCAATGGTGAAGATTCACTTTTAAAAATATATTCTAGTATCCGGATGCGGATCTTCACCAAAATCAAATCAATTCGTCCTCGTCACACACCCAATCTGTCCACCAGATTTCAGCCGAATCCGTCCATAACCTTTTGATATATCCTGCTCACAGACAGACAAACAAACAGCGCTGAAAACCCAACCTTCATCCACCTTCGGTGAGGGGGGTAATAAACAATGAATAGATATTGAATCATTTATACTACATTTTAAATATATATTTATTACATATTATTCATTACCCACTTATTGTTACATCATACAAATATGGTTTCTATTTACCCTTCCCAAATTAGTCTCATGACAGCAAGGAATACATTGACATTGTAACGTGCAAGTTGAGATGGCAGTCACGGAACGACTCACAGAAGTACAAGGTAAGAAGAACATGCCAATTGGTTATAAAAAGACACCAAGCAAATACGCCCTTGTAAATGAATGACAAAAGCCAATGAAACATGGCATAAGTCGCATACGGATCTGCACCTCATCACATAGCAGATCCGCACCGCGTCACATCGCATGGCGAGCGGCATCGTTTTGCATGGCGTCGCGTAGCATGGCGGAGCATCACATGGCGGAGCATCACATGGCGGAGCATCACATGGCGGAGCATCACATGGCGGAGCATCACATGGCAGAGCGACTAAGGATTTTTCACCAAAACTTGACGAAGGTTTATCTGATCAAAACAAAATTGCCCTTCATATAGCCTAGAAAAGGAGCATTTATGCTTAATTTACATCATTTAATTGCATTTAGCATTTATGCTTAATTTATGCTTAATTTATGCTTTTTATAAGACTTCAGATCCTCCACAATCTGTTGGATCCCCCTCATATATTTCCTCTAATCTAATAGATCAGTCCCTCTCTGCTCGATTAGACCACACACAATTTCCCCTCCATCCTTTCTCAGCTCACGTTGCCACTCTCAAATGTCTGTCTCTCTGGCGTTCAACGAAGGACCAATAAATCCCTGTCTGGAACCTTAAATTGAGCAGATTCATCTAGCCTGTAGTTCACCATCTCTTCCAGGGGCAGTATCTGGATATAGATAGTACCTCAGACTAATTTCTCAATAAAATATTCTCCTCCTTCATTATTTATACCTTCACACCAACTATCCTGAAACAATATCGTCCATGTGGGACTACTTATACAGTGAGGCAATATCAGAGAGCAGTGTATGCTTTCTACGTGGAACACAAAGCCCATGAATGAGAACTTGCATTTTCTCAATAAAGCTCACAACAATTGTGTTTATATCGTCAGAGACACCTGAACTCGACACCAGGACCACTTGAGGTCTCTTGCACTTGGTCACTTGCAGGTCTCTCTCAATCAACAAAACATTAGTGGCAGTTGGTCAATTCTGTCACTCGCACTTGTGACTCATCTATTCCTTTACTATGGAAGGACAGAATCATGGTGGACACTGATCTTGCAAAGCTGACTGCCTTTACTTCTTTATAGAAAAGGCCAAGTTCCACAATCCCTCTATTCCTGTCCTAACCCCAGCCCTCCAACAACCCTATTAGGATCAGTGCTTTAATACTCAAACTGTTTATCTCTTCCAACTACTCCTCTGTTCCTTTCCAGTTTATCTCTGAGGGCCAGCTACATACATCATAGAAAATCACCTGTGTTACCACAAATCATAAAAATGGTGCCAAAACTGATCCTCCTCAATACAGACCAGTAAGCTTTCTCTGTATCATAAATAAACTAATGTAATCAATAACTGCAGCAGAACTCAATACTCATCTCTTTAACTCTATTATCAGTAAAGCTTCCGCCAGGTCATTCAACCTTAGATATGCTGCTTCTTTGATGACAACAATAGATAGACATCCTCATTCTCAAACAATAAGTCAAATCACCCATCTCTCATGCATTTGATTTTGGCTGGCATCCTGCCCTGACTACCAAATGTTCAGCTAATGGTATCCAGAGTACTCTCCTAGAATGCCTTTCCAACTTTGTGTGCGCTTGCAAGCAGTCGGATGCTTTGGATGAATGTCTCTCCCATGCTCTACGTTAAGAGGCCAATGTCGCTCAAGGTTAACATTCTGGGACCAATCCTGTTCTTCCTGTGCATAAACAACTTCTCTTCATCACTGGAAAATCAATTGTACCATTTGGCAGAAGACGCCACTCTGTGCAGAATAGTTTCTCATCTTTCTGCCAGGTGCGATACAGAAGCATAGCTGAGCAGATCTCAAGAAAATAAGCAACTGGCCATCTACTTGGAACATCTCTTTTAATGCATGAAAGAACCAGCATGTCCTGGGTCTCATTCTTTCTTCTCGTCCCGCTGACTTGACAACCTGCTGTGATTCCTCGTGCTCGTAAACTTTTTGCGCACATTGTTCGATCATGGGTCCTAAACGTACATACAAGTAGTGCAGGAGATGTGTCTGCTCCCAAGAGGCAGAAAAAAAAGTCATGAGCTTGAGCCAGAAAGTGGAACTGCTTGACCGACTATCAAGAGCTGAGAGTGCGGCCTCTGTGTGAAGGCAGTATGGCATGAACAAGGCAACTGTGCGCTACACAAAGAAAACTGAGAATGTGATTCATGAAAGTGCCATGGCTAACGAAGTACCCAGCACTAAAGTGGTTACCCAGGTCAGGTACATGCACATCGAAGCAATGGAGAAGCCGAGAAGGCATTAAATGTGTGGGTAGAGGACAATGCCCAGGAAAACATGCCTTTAAGCGGCAAAGCACATGTACGATCATCTGGCTGGTTGGGCTGGTGTTGCAAACACAAGTGATGCAGGTATGAGTGGCCCCGGTCCCTTCCAAGCTATCAGGGGTTGGTTTGACCACTTCAAGAAGTGGTACGGTCTACACAATGTGAAGCTCACAGGCAAGTGTGCCTCAGTAGACCACGAAGCAGGTGAAACTTTCCCTACTCAACTCATGCGGTTCATCGAGAAGAAGGGGTATGTACCAGAAGAAGTCTTCTGGGAAACAAATGCCCACGAGATCTTTCATCTCAAAGCGAGAGGACAGCATCGGGGTTCAAGGCTGCAAAGGACCGGGTATCCCCTTTGGTGCATGACTCATCAGAACCCTCACCTGCTTCCCCTCCAGCACCCTAGCCTACATCCCTTTCAGAGAAGTTCACCGAGTTCAATTTTTAGGCCAACACCAGGTATTTTAAACATGAAATAGGCAAAGCCTAGAAACAAACAAAACCCACTAGAATTACTCTTTAGAATTACCCTTTAGAACCCTTAATAATTACGCTTGAGAATTACTCTTTAGAGCCCATTACAATTATCCTTTAAAACCCTTTAGAATTCAGCACCGTGGGTTACAATGGTTCTTCTTCTTCATTTTTGACGGACGGACATAGCCAAATATTGAAGCGGCTTCACTGGACAAAAATTGGTAGCAGTGTCTGCTGTTGTTGTTCTTTTATTTGTAAGAATTTTGAATGAAAATGTAATCATGTTAATTTGTGTTTGTAATTTTTTTTTTTTTGAATTCCCCTTACGAATCACGAACTGCCAGGAACCTTTCACCCTTTTTCCCCATCGAAATAATGCCCTGACATTCATGGATTGGACATTCAATATGGCATTTTCCAGGAACATATCCCCTGCGAATGTCGGGGTCTTACTGTATTCACATGAACAAGTGTGGAGTAACGTGTTCTATGAACTCTCTTGTATTATTTATGCACAGATTCAAATATATTTTCTTTGCTTATCTTTTACCGTAGCCCTGTATCTTAGACGACCCACAAACCATCTTAAGTTATTAACAGAAAATTATTACGGTGATGAAAAAAAATTCCCAGCATCTCTTCCATCAAATGAATCACCAACCAAAGAAGAAGCCAGAACAAAGGTAAGTGATAAAAAGCTCGCTGCGGCACAGCCATCAGTGCGCACACTGGCAATGCGATGAAACATACTGCTCATTGATAAATATATTATTTCCAGAAAGCGACGGCGCCTCAATAAATCACCATTACGGAGCTGCACGTCGTACGCTTCATTGATATCCCCATGGTGGGTTTATTGGCAATCCCCATTCACGACCTCGCTGCCACGTCGCCTCATGCCCGCCGCAGTCGGGCGACGTGTGGAATTAGCTCGAGAGGCCTTACGGGTAAATACAGTCTAGAAACCCGCATGGCAAATTACGCATTGCAATTAGAGCAACATCTACAATGCATTTCTCATAATGACTGGCAGTCCATCACACGAGCTGGAAAAGGCTAATATTTTTAAGGACTTGCTCATAAACATTATGCTATTTCACGCGACATTTTAATTACAAAAGGAAAGGAAAATCGCAGCAAAGGAGAAAAAACTAATGTGCCTCAAGGACTTCCAGATTGGACTTCGGACATGTTTGGCTAACCTTTCAGGAAAACGACCACTTGGATGATTTGATCAAATTGACCTGAGGATGACACCTTCTTCTTGCTATTTCGGGCCAGCTGAGCCGTCAATATAACAGATCGCATCACGCTATGGCAAGGCCGAATACACCTTTTAAGAGGTGCTTTTGGCAATAAAAAAGAGGAAAAAAATGAAACAGTGCCATTAGCAACGAAGCGGTAGACGAAATGCGGACAGTACGCCCATTTGACCCACGAACATTTTTCGCTGCCATCCACAACCCTCCCTCCCTCTATCACCTTTATGTAATATTCATGGCTTCCTCTGCCCTTGACTCCAGTGCCTCCATTGAAGCTCCCAGCCTTGCAGTACCAAAATCCATCTCCCTCAGCATCCTTTCCCATATTATAGTGCTTTTTTTTTCTACCTCCGCCCACCATAGGTGGACAGAGGTTATGTTTTCACCCCTGTCTGTTTGTATCTGTTTGCAGGATATCTCAAAACGTTATGGACAGATTCAGACAAAACTTGGTGGACGGGTTGGGTGCAAGGCAAAGACGAATGCATTCTATTTTGGTGAAGATCCAAATCTGGATCCAAATACGAGGATTTTTTAAACTTTGAATTGATTCTTCACCATTGAGAAATGGGGCCCAAAAACAATATATAGCATGACATCTCAAAAAGTTGTACATGGATTATGACAAAACTTGGTGGATGAGTTGGTTAGATGACAAGACCGAGCTAATTTGATCTACATCCAGATCTGACCTATCAGTGGGATACAAAACGTAAACTGTTCACTGTTCAGCCTTGCGGAGGTACGTGCTCTATTGAGTGCCGCCCTAGTCACTAATTAAATTCATAACTAAATTCGTACACTAATGACGAAAGTGTAAAGTTAGGGGTAGGGAACGGGGAGTCTAGGTATATGCAACACGACACGCTGCTCTTTTTGGTGGGGAGTGGAGGGGATTAGAACACTTAGGTGGGAGTTGGGCTAAAATAGACAAGTTCATGTTTGACAAGACCCACACCTGTGAGAATCAAGAGGTCTCAAAATACCAAACATGTGCACAACGCTCAAATATCGTGCCGAACCAGTGCCACATATGCTTACCAATCAAATCATTATGTTACATACTGTAATATAGAGTAGCAATACCTAAGGCACGGCATGATCACTGAAGGAATAAGATGCAAGTAGAAGGACGGTTCAAGGTTCAAATGACCTATGTATTGGATAACGTGGAAAAACCAAAATAAGACTTCAATGTTAAATTTTGGTGCAATTATAGTACCCAACATGAACTGCGCAGGAAATTACATCAACACCGGTCAAAGCATTCTACGGAAAACAAGATGCCAGCCAACAAAAAACGTGTGCTGTGGAACACATTTGATCTTGAAGAGAGGTTCTTGTGAAGGGAAGTTCTTGTGAAGGTAACATCAAGCCAGGTGAAGATGACAGGAGATCGTCTACACTATTTGGTGATGCACATCTTTCACGTATTTGTGTTCAAATGGTGCAGCGAGTTCAAATATGAACATGAATTGGAGATCAATCTTGGGTATTCTCACATGTGACCGACTGCTGTCACTCACGAACATTAAACAGGTGGAACGGACGATTGAGAAGAAGTACAACACATCAAATTGCGGAATAATTGCTTGCTGGCGTTTAAGTGTGAAACCGATCATTCATTCCCAAGTGAACTTCAATAAGGTTAATATAAGGTGAGAACCAAAAGACCTGGCATTTGATCAAAAGGAAACTCGAGTGGCCATCAAAACAGCCCATAGGGAGGGAGATGATTATTGAACAAGATTGTAACACGACATGAGAACCGGGTCCAACATTGCACGCCGGAGTCAGCGAACCAAGATGGAGAGGAAACATTCTTGGTCTCCACCACAGAAAATTCAAGGTTCAGCAATCATCAAACCTTTTGGCGATAGCGTTTTGGACATGAATGGTTTAATTTGTGTGGAATCTCTGAAACGTGGGAAAGTTACCAATGCACAGTACCACAGAGACTTGTTACATGATGAAACGAGATGAGCAATAAGCATTTGGCAACCAGGTATGCAGTTTCAGGGAGTCATTCTACGACAAGATAATGCTCACACTCACAGTAGATAAATGTGACAACACGTACTCGAGGTGACATAAGTTAGAAGGTTCAAAATCATCCACCATACAGTACAGACTTGTCACCTTGTGATTCCAGTCTCTTTGAGACATTAAAATAACATCTGGGACGCATTACGTTTGCAAATGGGGACAAAAGAAGCGTCCTGAAATGGTTACACAGCAGTCCCGAAGATTTCTACACAGATGGCATCAAGGTGGTAGGTAGCATGTGAATGGGCAAGTGTGTATGCATTATAAGACGCTACCTTGAGCAATAGGTGAAGTTTCATCTGTCGCTTTTGTATTCTTTGCATTTCCAAGTGTTTCCTTGAAAGCCCTCAACTCTTAATACCCGGTCTTCTCTTCCTTCTAGGTTCAAATTTACTACCAGGATGATAGGCGTACAAACCATTATTTGGCAGCGCCATAGAGTATGCCTCAAATCTGGGCTTACGGACCATTATTTGGCAGTCCCATAGAGTATGCCTCAAATCTGGGCTTACGGACAATTATTTGGCAGTCCCATAGAGTATGCCTCAAATCTGGGCTTACGGACCATTATTTGGCAGTCCCATAGAGTATGCCTCAAATCTGGGCTTACGGACAATTATTTGGCAGTCCCATAGAGTATGCCTCAAATCTGGGCTTACGGACAATTATTTGGCAATGCCATTGAGTATGGCTCAAATCTAGGCTTCCAGACCATTATTTGGCAGTGCCATTGAGTATGGCTCAAATCTGGGCTTCCAGACCATTATTTGGCAGTCCCATAGAGTATGCCTCAAATCTGGGCTTACGGACAATTATTTGGCAGTGCCATTGAGTATGGCTTAAATCTGGGCTTACGGACCATTATTTGGCAGTGCCATTGAGTATGGCTCAAATCTAGGCTTCCAGACCATTATTTGGCAGTGCCATTGAGTATGGCTACCTCAGACTAATTGAGCCCAAATTGAGCCCAGATAAGCCCAGATTTGAGCCATACTCAATGGCACTGCCAAATAATGGTAGTGCCATTGAGTATGGCTCAAATCTGGGCTCACGGACCATTATTTGGCAGTCCCATAGAGTATGCCTCAAATCTGGGCTTACGGACCATTATTTGGCAGTCATAATTCGACAAACAGGTACAACGCTTGATTTGATCAGTATGAATTTTTTTTCCTCTGCAATTCTTGGTCAGATTGACATGAAAGTTTCACCATAGGAGTGCATCCTCCTGTAGAATATTTTAATGATAATTATGACGTTATAGGTCACGTTGTACAGGCGCCATCTTGGAAAACTTTGCACCTCTATATCTCTGAAACCACTCAATGGAAAAAAAATTGAAACATGGCTCATTGTCAAGTTCTCCCCATGGGGAATAACGTATGTTCATGATGATGTCATCGGTGCCTTCGTTATGACGTCATAATTCGAGAAGTACAACGCTTGATCCGATCAGTATGAATAATTTTTCCCTGCAACTGTTGGGCACGAAATTTTCACTGGATCGCTTCCTCCTGTAGAATATTTAAATGATAATTATGACGTCATAGGTCACGTGGTACAGGTGCCATCTTGGAAAAATCGAAAAACGTTGCACCTCTATATCGCCAAAACCACTCCATGAAAAAAAAATAGAAATATGGCTCATTGTAAAGAACTTCGCATGGGAAATCGGTGTTGTTAACGATGACGTCATTGATGCCGTAATTATGACGTCATAATTCGAGAGGGACAACGCTTGGTCTGACCAGTTTGAAATTTATAGAGTGTGATCTATGCAACAATTATATTAGAGAATGTAAATGTATGATGTAATTGCTCATGTGGTCTGGCAGCCATATTGGATCAAAGAAAAAAACGTTCAAAAACAGAAGAGTTGGCTCACACCAAGTTGACTGCACAGGGTAAGTATTCTATGAATACCATCTAGTTTGGTAGTGCAATAGAGTATGGCTCAAATCTAGGCTTACAGACCATTATTCGGTAGTGCCATGGAGTACGGCTCCCCTGAGTTGGCTGGTAGCGCCTGCATTCTATCATCTCACCACTCCTTAAGGCACTGGAGACCAAATCCCCAAAGGTTAATGGTATCCCTTGGCAGGAGAATATGAGATATAAAAAAAAATAAAAATAAAAATAAAAACCCACCGTTTAGAGGCCATTTTTCCCCGCAAAGCGGGGGTTGGCCTTTTCGGGGACCGTGGTAGTTGTTGTTTTTTGGTCCCCTTTTTGAAGCAATGTTTTACGGCCGGATGCCCTTCCTGACGCCAACCCTTTTTGCCGCCTTCAACGACAAACAGGGAATTACCAGTGAACTGGTACTCAATTAGCCGACCTCGGAAGGATGACAGGCTGAGTCAACCCCCCTGGCATTAATTCGGCGATCGACCGAGATTCGAACCCAGGATCCTAGGATCCTAAGCCGGCACCCTAGCCGCTAGCCCAACACCAGGGTAAGAGAGAATATGAGACTGAGAATATGAGATAGAGCTTGCTATTCTCCCACTACATATAGGGTGGCCTGGTACCTTATCTACTTCCTCATGTTTGGTCTCTCCTGCTCCCTTCCCCACCACCTCCCCTTACATAAACCAAATTCCTAGTTACTCTTCTCAAATCTAGGCTTGCTGCTCACCTAAGCTCCTTTACCCCCTTCTTCTCTTCTCTGTGAAACTGCTCCCCCATGTATTTTAGTCAAGGTAATTTAAATGGCAACCCAGCCCATTAATGTCTTATTCCATTCTCACTGATGTTTTACTTCACTCCTTGTACTTGTATTTTATTTATCTGCCTTGTTGCTATCTGCTTACTCCATTTTTGTCTGTCCCCAACCTTTCTTCGCTCTTCTTCTACTGCGTTTAACTCACATCGTTTGCCATCCAGCCCTTCCACGAGCTCAAAACTTTGCTTTTAAAAACCGTTGTGTGCTGGTGCCCTAGCCAGATTCCAAGACACTGCGTTTGATGCCACTGGCAAGGCAATGGCAAATTACCTTGAATATTCCTCAACATGAGATCGCTTTAGGAGCACCTATTCTCCTGTCAAGGAAAATGATATCTCATATATCAGAACAGAGGCCTGTAACTATAAAAGGAAAATTTAATAGTTATAGCTCCATCGTTTCTAAGCAACGAGTAGTTACACCGTTATTACCAGTTAAAGGAATATTGAGTAGTTAATACATTTGTTTTGTTAGTGCCAGACATGCTGCCGGAAAAGTAGTTATTGCTTGGCGAACTGTGAAACAAGTAAATACAATTCCAACACGCAACTGTCAGGAGCAGGACATGCCACTTGGACAACTAAAGTAATTCAAATGTTATGTCAGAACCCCCAAAAAAATGACTAACTCGTAGAACTTGACAAACATATTATAGGCTGATATGAGATGTCAGCGAGTCTTCTGTTCTTCTTTACATATGCCAGCAGCCCTGATTGGTGTTTGTTCAAAAACATTCTTGACATTTATTACTTCAGCTTGGGGATAATTAAGCATTTACATCCATGTCTAAGTTAGAGATGCCATCCGATGCAGTACACACAAAGTACTCCTAACTGGTTAAAAGGAACCCACAAATTACCTTGGATCGTTGCCTCTACATCGATGTTTTGTCCCTATTTCATTCAATTTTTTTTCTCCCACACATTCTTATTTATTTATTGCCTCAACCACTTCATCCCTTTACCTACACCTCCCTTTTCTCCCCTCTCAAACCAAGCCCTCCTCCTTCCTCAAGCTCTCTCTATGGCTCACGGTGAGATCATGTGTACGCTTATAAAACATTCAGAGCTATTGACTGACTGCATGTGGCAAGGCACGCAAGCCGACTTTCAATTACACTCACACCTCGCTTCATCTCACCCTCACGTCTCACCTAACCTCATGCATGCTTCGTACGTTGCTCACGAGGATCCCCTCACCTCACCCTTACACACAGTCTTGTGTACCTATGGTACTTGCCTCCGATATATTGGTGTCCATCTTAAGACAGGGCCAACAAGATCATTCACTCAAAGCTGCCAAAAAACAATCTCACGATCAACCAGTTGCCATCACGCAGCAGAGAAGGATAGTGGGACAGACAGAAGAGTGGAAACATTATGGGTAGAGAAACAAGCTTGGAATTGTCTAGTAATCTAAAAATAAAGAACAAATATTTGTGGGGTGGTAGGGGGACCATACCAAGCCTGTTTTTTATTTATTTATTTTCTAAGCTGATCAATTCACTTTCACACCGAGTTATACCTATGAGCGCACCAAACCATGATCAAGCCGTTATGATAAGTGAATAAGCACCATGCTATATGCAAAGCGACCAAAAATGTTATTGGGGGGCGTTTCTACATTTCTTTGAATCGCTTCTCGATTTCCGTATTTTACCTCCACAATCGAAGGTGGATGGACGTTATGTTTTCACCCCTTGTCTGTCTGTCTGTCTGTCTGTCTGGCTGGCTGGCTGTCTGTTTGTGAGCGCGGGATATCTCATAAGGTTACGGACGGATTCAGACAAAACTTGGTGGATGAGTTGGGTAGGTGACAAAAACAAGCTGATTCGATTATGGTGTGTGATGAGGATGACTAGTCTGGATGCAGATCTGGTTCATCAGTGGGCCTTATCAGTGAAATCCTATACAAAATGTAAACTGTTCATCCTTGTGGGGGTATGTGCTCTACTGAGTGCTGTTCCAGTTATTTCTGTGAGTGCTGTTATTTAGTGGTCATAAGTTTGTTTTTAATACAGGTAAAAAGGCTTGCATCAGAGCATAACAACAGGGGCAATGGATCAACAAGCAAAATGGAAAATAGTGAAACAACGTCCACATTATTCCGACAGGTCGCACAAGATCTTCCAGCAACCCTCTTATAGTGAAACTGCCAAAATCAAGACTCTCTGCTCACCTTCATTCTTTCATTCCTCTTTTCTCCCACCTCTGGAACAAACTCCCTCACTCTCTTCAATCCCACTCCTCCCTCCAGGTCTTTAAAACAGCTGTTCACCACCATCTCTTATCTTTCTCCATGCAAAACCTTAATCTTTTCTACCCCCGTTAATTCACCCTAGATCCACTTTTTTGAAATACCGACTTCTTTCCTGGAAGTCCTTGCAGTGTCCATGTGTTTTATAACTCTCCCACCCACCCCCACATCCCCCTTCCCATGCCTCCTGCCCCCAAGCCCTCGCCCACCCACAGATCTCCCGATGTCCCTGTTCTCTACTGTTATACTTGTGTACTTCCCTCTCTCCCCCTATCTTGTCTCCCGCTCCCTTTATCATATGTTTTATGTGTCAGTTTTTTTTTTTTTTGTGATTAAAGCTTGCTCTTACAAGAGCCTTGATCTTGTATACAACAACCAAAAAAAAAAGTAAAATTGATGCACCCCAGTGCAAGGAGAGGAGTTGTAGAAGTATGAAAACACGATTTCTGAGGGTGTCGTAAATCTCAGTAGTAAAAATGGGAGACCTAGAGGTACTGATGGGAAGTAGAACTAAGGAAAGCCTATTAGGAAAAGATCAAAACAATGGATTCCAGAATACAGTTCCATGGGCAAGAAAACAGGGATATGAAAGATGGAGGAGAGCGTCGAGTTCAGGCTTAGGAACCGAAGGAATGGGTTTCTGGCAAATGCATGTGACCTGTATGTGCAGCAGCTGGGTAGAGAGGTGAGAGGACCGGAATAATAAGACCACAATAGAGCAGATTTAAAAAAGAAAGACTGCCATGAAAAGAAGCAAACACTCTCCCTCTGGATCGCCTCCCACACATCTATCTATAATTCCAGTAATCTCTGTGTGTGTGTGTGTATGTGTGTGTGTATGTGTGTGTGTATGTCTGTGTGTCTGTGACCGCTGTTTCTCGACAACCACGGGTCCGATATACTTTAAACTTGCCAGGTATATTGCTGGGGACCCGAGGATGTGCCTTTTCAAGGTTTCATATTAATCGGAGAAGTAGTTACCGAGCTATGGCGATTTCTTTACCAAACTCCGCAAGCCGTTCGCTTTGGACCAAACCATTTCATGTAAATAGAGGGGGGGGATTGTCACCGTACTCGCAAGCCGTTCGCTTTGGACCAAACCATTTCATGTAAATAGAGGGGGGGGATTGTCACCGTACTCGCAAGCCGTTCGCTTTGGCTTTGCGAATGGACCAAACCATTTCATGTAAATAGAGGGGGGGGATTGTCACCGTACTCGCAAGCCGTTCGCTTTGGCTTTGCGAATGGACCAAACCATTTCATGTAAATAGAGGGGGGGGATATAATTTTAGATATATATATAGTACGGGCATGCCCTAGTTAAAAACAATTCTCAAGCTATATTTGCATTTCAAACAAGGAGATTGGTGTGCAGATGAGCTTGGTGGGGAGATTGGTGAAATGCCGGCTGAGATTGGCTGGACACGGTGCAGATGGGGGGAGAAAGAATTTCAAAGAGAGCGAATAGGTTGAGGGAGCAAGGTAGGAGGAAAGGAGTGAGAGCGCAGTTGAGATGGGAGGACAACCCTCTTATAGTGAAACTGCCAAAATCAAGACTCTCTGCTCACCTTCATTCTTTCATTCCTCTTTTCTCCCACCTCTGGAACAAACTCCCTCACTCTCTTCAATCCCACTCCTCCCTCCAGGTCTTTAAAACAGCTGTTCACCACCATCTCTTATCTTTCTCCATGCAAAACCTTGATCTTTTCTACCCCCGTTAATTCACCCTAGATCCACTTTTTTGAAATACCGACTTCTTTCCTGGAAGTCCTTGCAGTGTCCATGTGTTTTATAACTCTCCCACCCACCCCCACATCCCCCTTCCCATGCCTCCTGCCCCCAAGCCCTCGCCCACCCACAGATCTCCCGATGTCCCTGTTCTCTACTGTTATACTTGTGTACTTCCCTCTCTCCCCCTATCTTGTCTCCCGCTCCCTTTATCATATGTTTTATGTGTCAGTTTTTTTTTTTTTTGTGATTAAAGCTTGCTCTTACAAGAGCCTTGATCTTGTATACAACAACCAAAAAAAAAAGTAAAATTGATGCACCCCAGTGCAAGGAGAGGAGTTGTAGAAGTATGAAAACACGATTTCTGAGGGTGTCGTAAATCTCAGTAGTAAAAATGGGAGACCTAGAGGTACTGATGGGAAGTAGAACTAAGGAAAGCCTATTAGGAAAAGATCAAAACAATGGATTCCAGAATACAGTTCCATGGGCAAGAAAACAGGGATATGAAAGATGGAGGAGAGCGTCGAGTTCAGGCTTAGGAACCGAAGGAATGGGTTTCTGGCAAATGCATGTGACCTGTATGTGCAGCAGCTGGGTAGAGAGGTGAGAGGACCGGAATAATAAGACCACAATAGAGCAGATTAAAAAAAGAAAGACTGCCATGAAAAGAAGCAAACACTCTCCCTCTGGATCGCCTCCCACACATTAAAAACAATTCTCAAGCTATATTTGCATTTCAAACAAGAGCCATGAAGGCAACAGAGGAGGCAGAAAAGGATCCAGTGTGCTGCCTGGTGGGAGGTGAGAGCAAGTATGCCGTTTGAGAGCATCATTGAGAAAGCCTCCCACTGCGCCTGTCTCTAGGCAGGGCCGAGCCAATGTCTGTCGAATGAAACAGGCCTTAGGAATAGCAGAGGAGGCTGAAAGGAGAATACAGCCAACAGGATGACCTTAGCAATTATTAAATCACAGACAAGAAAAGCTTTGACACATACAACAACAGTGATATGACTGGATCCAGGTGTGAAAAACAACCAACATCTTTCAGGTTTTACTTTTCAAACCATTCTTCGTCTGCTTTGTTATAGCATCTATACAGCTAGATGGTCTCTTTGAAGATGACATCAAATGACCTTCTCTGGTAAGGTAGCATGTTCCAGGCCATCGGCGTCTCATAGAGCACACAATTTTGTTGATTTATAATTAGCATAGCCCGGTTGCTGGCATCCAACTTTGCTGGCAATTAGTGGTCAATGCATCTTCCTGATATTTTAGTTGGTGACAGCAAGAGCTACAGTTGGTGACTGATCGGATGGCTAAGAGATGAAATTTTCCTTCTAAAGGAAGTTTTTTTTTTGTTTTTTTTTTTTTTTTTGTATACAAGATCGAGGCTCGTGAAAGAGCTAACATTAATCACACAAAAAGACAAACCGACACACAAAACACAAAAAACAAGGGGAGCGGCAGACAAGATGGGGAGAGAGGGGGAAGGACACAAAAGATAGGGGGAAGAGGGGGAAGGACACAAACACAACATTTGAGAGCAGGGACATCGGGAGGACTTGGGGGGAGGTGGGAGAGGAATAAAACATATGAACACTTCAAGGACTCTGGGGTGAATTACCGGGGGTAGAAAAGATCAAGGTTTTCGATGGGGGAAGATAAGAGATGGTGGTGAACAGCTGTTTTAAAGACCTGGAGGGAGGAGTGGGATTGAAGGGAGTGGGGGAGTTTGTTCCAGAGGCGGGAGAAAAGGGGAATGAAAGAGTGAAGGTGAGCAGAGAGCCTAGACTTTGGCAGTTTAACCATAAGAGGGTTGCAGGCAGATCTTGTGCGACCTGAAGGAATATTGGGGGGACAGAGCACAGAGAGAGCTGGGGGAGCAAGGCCGGAGAGGAGTCGGTAGAAGACAGAAAGACCACCAACCTGCCTACGGTGAGTGAGTGAAAGGCCCTCGGTGTTGACTACATCGCAGGAGACTCCAATGATTCTGAAAGCTTTGGCCTCAACAGCGTGAAGCCGAGCAAGGTGTGAGGCAGGAGCACCAGCCCAGAGGGGGGAACAGTATTCCATTGAGCTGCGGATGAAAGCCTTGTATGTGGTGAGGAGCTCAGGTGTGCCAAGGAAGGACTTCGCACGACGGAGGATGCCCAGTCGGCGACTGGCTTTGGAGGCCAGCTTGGAAATGTGGTTTTCCCAAGAAAGATCATGGCAGATAGTGAGACCCAAAAGCTTGAGCGACAGAACTTCTTGGAGAGGATTGTTGAGAAAGTCGATGGGAGGGTTGTCCAGTCGGTCCTTTCGGAGAGACATTGTAAGAGTGTGAGATTTGTCAGGATTGAAAGACATGTTCCACTTGTTTGACCAGTCTGTGATTTTGTCCAGGTCTGCAGAGAGTGAGGAGGCTGCAGACTGCCGATCTGAGGGATGAGGAATGGAGCGACAGAGAGTAGAGTCGTCAGCAAAGAGATAGAGAGGATTTTCAAGAGAGTCAGAGAGATCATTGATGAAGACCAGAAAAAGCACAGGGCCCAGAACACTACCTTGGGGAACTCCAGCCTGAACAGGAAGAGGAGATGAGAGAAACCCATTCAGGGCCACACGTTGACTACGACCAGAGAGGAAGTCCGCCAGCCATGCGTGGAGATTTCCATGGATACCAAAGGAGGAGAGTTTGGTGAGCAGAGCAGGGTGCCAGACCGTATCAAGGGCACGTGAAATGTCAAGGGAGACAGCTCTAATTTCCTGTTTGGCGTTGAGGACCTCGATCCATTGTTGAGAAAGCAGAAGCAGCATGTCCAGAGTAGAGTGACCAGGTCTGAAACCAAATTGATGATCAGAGATCAAGCCATTGGAGAAGAGGAAAGATTTAATATCTGAAGCAATGATGGATTCCATGACTTTGCTGATAATTGGGAGAAGGCTGATTGGTCTGTAGTTGCTGGGATCTGTTTTTGCACCTTTTTTGTGCAAACCGGTGATGTTGGCTGATTTCCAAGCAGATGGCAGATGACCTTGAGCAAAAGAGAGGGTGAAGAGAACAGAAAGAGGGAGTGAAAGAGCAGAAGAACATGATTTTAGGACCCTTGGGTTGATGCCGTCAGGACCAGTTGCAGAATCAGAGTCGAGGGTTGACAGAAACTTTTCCACCTTGTCAGGAGGAAAGGACACAGAGTCCAGGAGCAGCTGGGTACGACTGGGTACGGTGGGTACAGAGAGGGATGGGTTTGGGACACAAGATTTAGAGGCAAACACAGAGTTGAGGCATTCAGCTTTTTCATGTGCGGAGTCAGCCGTTATTTGGGGGGGCACCTTGAGGGGGAGTGGGTTGTGGTGATTGAGCTGTTGAAAATGTCATCAATTTTGCTTTGGATGAATGAGAGGAAGGAGATGCAGTTGTCTACTGTGAATGACAGGTGGTGTGTGTTATCGTCGTTGTCTTGGAAGTTCAGTTGTTGACATAGTCCGGAGTGTTCTAATTTGCACAGGGAATGACAATTGGGATGACAATTGAAAAGAAAAAATTGAGTACGTTACATGTTTTGTTTTGTGGATCTGGGGACAAGCTAGTTTGATGGGTACCCTGGGGTCTTCGGCGTGTCTATGTGTTTGTCTGTCTGTTACACCGGACTCTTGGATGGGTTTTCATGAGACGAATGTCAGACATAACAACAGTGAGAATCTATTTTAAGCGAATCACAGTGGGTGGGGAAAATTGACCAAGACAGTAAGACATATGAGAACTATTTTATTTCCAATAAATAGACCAGGTTATTTTTATTATTTGTTTATTCGCGAAAATAAATAAATAATAGGGGGGGGTTAATGGTGGTTTGGTTGTGGTAATTCTAGTTGAAACTCTAGCTGAAATAATTTTCGTTTATTTTTTTATTTTTATTGGTTTATTGATGTAGGAAACAGGCAAATGGGATGCTGAGAGAAGGATTAGAAGGATTAGAAGGAAGTTGCATATGCACACATACCCCTGAGCGATCCAACCTGGGTTCGAATCTCTGCCCAGCTACAAACTGTGTCCTGGTGTCTCGCAAGGAGGGTGACACAATGACACATCAATGGAGATGCCGTCACTCACATAGATGCTAAATATTTTGTTTTTGTTGTTGTTAGAGCCTGAATTTAGAATGGATTAAATTGAGATTTTTTTTGTCACTGATCTACACGTAGTACCCCATAATGTCAAAGTGGATTGTTTTGCAAAGTGGAACTTCTAACATTCTGCAGATTAAAAATGCAGGTTACATAGAGAGGTTTAAATAAAAAAGACTGCCATGAAAAGAAGCAAACACTCTCACTCTGGATCGCCTCCCACACATTAAAAACAATTCTCAAGCTATATTTGCATTTTAAACAAGAGCCATGAAGGCAACAAAGGCAAATGTTGTTATAAATTTTTATAATTTAGCATTTTCTTTTAGATGTAAAATCTATAACACTATTTCATTTCTGCAAAAAGCTGCGTGTGTGTGAGGTAATTTTTCAACCACCTATGAATGTATGATATAGATTGCAGTAGCTTGGACATAATGTCTCTAGCTTGGACATAATGGACAGTGAAGGTACAACATCAACTTATGGATAAATTAGACATTAAAATGTTATGGTTCAATTGGAAAGTTTTTCAAATTGTGCCAAAGCCACCAGTTGGGTGCGATAGTCAAGCCTGTAGGCTGTGCAGCACACCTCAATCCATGGTGGTGCGGGGAAAGACACACTCCGTAATGGATGCATACAACTCGGACATAATCCACATTCATAGTACAAAATCAGGTTGTGGTTAAATTAGATGTAAAAATGTTATAGTTGCATTAGATAACGTTGTAGAACTTTCCCTAATGCATCATGGAGGCGCAGCATTAAAGTAGGCCTCCTGGAGGTCCTATAGTAAAGTTGGTTTGTAGGTGCACGCACGCCGCATTCTCCAATCCTTTTGGAAACATGCGAACACGGCAATGGGAAGACAATAACCAAAGGGAGCATCATATGGGACTTGAACCAAGCTGTTCCCAGCACTATGAGTAAGAGCTGGGTTTATTGGAACCCTTCACAGACCAATCCAGTGGTGTAGAGAGGGTGAGGGAGAGGACAAAAATAACTGTTCAAAGTGGGGAAAAACGAAATGAATATAGCCCAAGCCATTTGCAGAAACGTTAATTGTAGAATGTAACATTCAGCTTGTCATGTGGCCCCAGTGTAATCTAGCTGCAAGCACCATCACTAGTGGCCAACCAGTTATTGGAGTGTTAAAATGGCAGTCGATGAAACACTCTGTACAGTGGTACCAGTGGTTCCGCAACTATCGAAAAGGGAGGGAAGGCAACCCACAATAACCAAACCTTTTTTATATTATAAATGTTGTTTTTTTTACCATCACTGGTGTGGGATCATGAGTTACCTTGTTATGTGGCATTACATGGTGCGACTTGAGGCCTACAGTGGTAAATTAGGAACGTTGCATGAAAACATTTCACCAAAACATTGGTAACTACAACGGCCAATAAAAGATTGCATACCTTGCCCAGACATGTTTTGTGTGGCTTATATTACTTATTTTATAGACACATTCGAATTGTACCGGACATACTTTATAGACATACTCAATACTAAATGTACATACCTTATAGAAGCACTCGGGTAAAAAAAAGAAGACGTGTTAAAAATGTCTACGTTGGCAAATTTTGTGCGGACAAAGAGACAGGACAAACAAACAAAAACAAACCAAAATGCAATACCCTCTACTCTAACTCTGAGATATCATGTTATGTATCGTTTTTTGCCCGAGTTCACTCAATGGTAAAGAATCACTTTAAAAATTATTGGATCCAGATCTTCACCAAAATTGAATCAATTCTTTCTTGTCACACAACCAATCTGTCCCCCAAGTTTCGTCTGAATCCGTGCACAACTTTTCGAGATATCGTGCCATATATCGGTTTTAGCCATAGTGAAGAATCACTTTTAAAATTATTGGATCCAGATCCAGATCTTTACCAACATCTAATAATTTCGTCCTCGTCACAAACCCAACCTCGCCACCAAATTTCGTCTGAATCCGTCGACAACTTTTTGAGATATCCTGCCATATATCGGTTTTAGCCATAGTGAAGAATCACTTTAAAAATTATTGGATCCAGATACAGATCCTTACCAACATCTAATAATTTCGTCCTTGTCACAAACCCAACCTCGCCACCAAATTTCGTCTGAATCCGGCGACAACTTTTGGAGATATCCTGCGCACGCACGCACGCACACGCACAAGCACACGCACACAACCTCCATCCACCTTCGGCAGCAGAGGTAATCAGTTAAGTGTGTTCTTAAGAATGAGACTTTGTCATGTTTATAATAACATGAATAATCACCAATACAGTCACATTTTAACAGGTAATATCATGCACAGATTACTAGAGTGTTCCGTTGCTGTAAAACTAAGTTCACCAATAGGCATGTACACTCGGGACCTCGTGCATAAACAAAAATAGGAAAAAAATAAAACTAGCCACTAATTCAGAAAAGCCCGACGACAGCATCACACTCGTCTCGTATCAAACACTCAACAATGAGTGTTAACGACAGCACACGTTATGAGCGTGACAGCATTTTATAACTTGAACAATCGATGAGGCAATTTATAAATTTCAAGCCTTTTCACCAATGCAGCACATTTTCCTTTCTCGCGTTTAAACACCGGGCGGCTGATTTATAAAGGCAAAGAATTAAAGGCCAAAATAAGTGCATGGAAGCTTTGACTGTTCGGTAACAATCTTTCAACTCCAGTTCTGTTTATATCCTCAATGCCTGCCTCTCATGCCTTCCTGTCTCTCTGCCTCCACATAAACGTGATGACTCGTCTCACACATACATGTCCATCCGTTCGGCAACCCTCACCATAGCACATCCTGCTGCAAAGTACAGTAGGGATAAAAACTCATGAGCAACTGCTTAAACCATCTCAGATGAATTCCTTCATTCTCCCAGCATCATATTACATGAGTATGACAATGCAACTTAAGCTAACTCTAGTTATAAGCTTACTTTACCTAAGGACATCTTGCAAACTTTGACATCCACACAAGATGAAAAAGAGCAAAACCAGTTTAACACGTGTTCTGAATAAAATGTGTTTGTATAAAATTGATGAATGATTTGTTAAGGCCTCTGTTTCAGCACCCATTGAATTATATATTAATGCTTCGTTGCATGTAGCAGGAAGATATCATGAGAAGACACTCTAAAGGTAATTTTGTATTCCTGTTTTAAGTCCCCATCAGATTCTAACCGGATGCTGGTTATTAAGGTCGATGCGTAATATGGCATTGAGAACACAAGCAACTGGGAGAAAGGTGGTGATAAGTTGTGATGAAGTTTAAACAGTAGCATTAGTAACAGCAGTAACACCCAATAACGATTCAAGTGCCAGCCTGAACACCTGTTCAGCGTTCATGACTTGAAGTAGAAGTTCAAGGGACAAAAATAACATGAAAGCAAAAAAATCGTGATGAAGGGTTCACAAGGATCATCAGAACATTTCAGTATCACGTGAATATAAACATATATTTTTAACATCTATTTGAGGCATACATCACATGCAGGACAAAGACATCAGTGTACTTTAATGTGAGTTATAAAGTCATTAGTAAATAAATGAACAAATATAAAAGGTATCTATCTGAGATTTTGACCTGTGTTCCGAGCATCATGAGCCAACAGTTCAGATTTCCACAATAAGCAGGTGAATCCAATTTTGCAAATGGTCCCCATATTCATGTAACATTTCAAGATTTTAAAAAAAGACGTTAAAACTGGTAAAAACTCCATAGCTTGTGCACGTGGGCATGCACATGATTGTATTCAGTGATCTACTCGGAGCATAAGCGCAAGAAAATCCTTTACAGGTGGAGCACACTATATGCACACTCATCTTTGAGCTATCTGGCCTGGGTTCAAATCCCGATCCAACTAAAAACTGCCACCCAGGTGTTTTGCATGCAGGGCAAGACATCAAGGAGCGCGCCATCTATTGGAGGGATGTTAAACCAAGAGGACCAATCTGTCGGCACTGGATCCTGGTGAGCGTTAAACATCCCACAGTCTCTCGTGAAGAGTAGGCAAGTTATCACCGGAACGTTGAACAAATTATAAATTGCTGCCAGAGTCAAAGAAAACCTGGCCAGCAAATTCAAAAAGACTTGGGTCAGAATCGTTATCCCAGCCAGCCCCATAAGATGGGAAATGGGCCGAAGATGCAAAAATAGAAACAGGAGGAGGAGAAAGAGAGGAGAAGAAGAAAGAGGTGGAGGGAAGAAAGGCCCATTTCCCATATTATGGAGGATTAGAAGGAGGATTAGGAGCAGGAGGAATTTGGAGCAAACCATATAAGGAGTTTTGTAAAGAGAACCTGATTGATCAAGAAACAATCCAGGATCACACAGAAGATAATTTGATATTTTCATGATGTAAGAAGGAACAGATTGGTCACAATCCAGATGTGAACATTAAAAGGATATTATTTAACATGTTGTGCAGAATTGGTTTAGCATTGTGCTGATGATTGAAGATTAAGCTTTTGTCCGTTTGCTACACTTGGACATTTAGACGGTTCAATGTCAAACGATCCTGAAGCTCTATTCTTTATTTAAACGGTGTCTAAGGCTTACGGAGAAGGTTGTACATCACATGCAGGACATTGGCATTAGGAGACAACAGTGTGTTTATGCATTCATTACAAGAACATTATGAGACAATGGGATAAATCAACACAGTACGGTACATCGGATTTGAACCTGGGATCCGAGCATCAAGAACCACGTGCTCAGGTGGGAATGCCAACCAGCATCACGAGGCAAGTGCTCAGCTAGCATGTAGAACCATGTGCTCAGGCAATACCTACCAGCATTAAGATCCATGTGCTCAGGAGGGAAAGCCAAACACATAACCCAAGCCTCCAAAAAGATGGAGACAGACAGAGACAAAAAAGGGTTTTATTTGAATTAAAAAAGCTCTCAGATGACCAAAGACGAGCCCTACATTTTAAGCAGTGCTCTTTTGGACAATGTTTCTGTGTTAAGTTGAAAGGTTTGTCAGGAAAACGAAATGGCTCGAAATGCAGGGCTCACCATCAGGCAGCTTGGATAGATGGCACCAAGAAGCAAAGTGAAGCAAAAAGCCTCATTTGCATAACCCAAAATGGTATCAGTGACATGGGCTGGACTGACCAATCATATCGGGCAGACACGTACCTTTATACGTCGAAAAATGTGTTTGTGAGATAGTTCTAGAGAGAAGCCAGAGACATGCTGCCCAAGAAAAATAGTGCAATTCGGAGAAAGAGAGAAGACAGTGCCGAAGACAGACGGGTGGAGGACATTTGACAAAGAGGAAAGACGGACACGTGGGACAGAAAAGCAGAATTATGGTGTCAGTTGCAATATTGAAAATCCTGGGCACAATGGCAGGCCTGCAAGCTCAGACTTTTATATCTTGCTGCCATGCAGGCAAGGCCTCTGATAAGCACCGCACGCCTGGAAGTTAGAGCTGGGCTGGAGACAGAAATGGCAAAACATGAACGTGGCATTGAGCGAGCCTGGATTTTATTACGCGAAAATAAATAGCACCTCTGAAGGGAGCTAGTCAATACGAGAGAAGCATAAAGGCCCGAATTGTGGGCCTTGGCGGAGCCGATAACGGGCTCTATTTAGCGCTCGCTTATCAAGAGCTTTTCGGTGGCCAACTCAGCAGTCGGCTGGCCTTTTATCCCAGAGACAGAACCACAGCCCATGTCACTCTTTTCTCTTCTCGTTTCTCTTATTTGGCTTAGCAACCTCATCCACTCGTCATAACAACCGGCCCTATGCCATTTCCACCTGTCTTCTTCTCATCTTCAGACAGTCTCTCATTAATTTTTGCACAAATCACTCACTTTCACCAGCATATCAATGTGCCTTTTTGCCACTTTCCCCTGTGCTGTTTTATTAAATAACTCTTCGTGTCCTGTTTATGACTGGCGTCCCTTGGTCGGCATGTGAAGTGTGTCATTCCACCCATTATGTTTTTACCAACATCACGAGCACAGAACGGATCAGGAAACAACTTAACAAAAGGAACAGCAGAAAGAGAAGGGGGAAATGCCAACAATAAGGCTGAGGAAGAAAATTAATGAAGACTGACAAACAAGGGATGTGTGGATAAGATTGAGTGGTAGGAGAAAATGCAGGGGGTGGATAAGATGGATACAGAAGCAAGATATGAGGTGGGGGGTAGTTCAACGGGTGTAGAAAAGATCATGGAATTGGATGGGGGTGATCTCCAATCATGGAGAACAGCTGTCTTGAAGACCTAGAGGGAACAATGAGACTGAGGATAATTTGGAAAAAAGGAAGAACA
The DNA here is from genome assembly GCF_964187855.1 of Myxine glutinosa. Taxonomy (NCBI): domain Eukaryota; kingdom Metazoa; phylum Chordata; class Myxini; order Myxiniformes; family Myxinidae; genus Myxine; species Myxine glutinosa. Next base: position 24,684 of record NW_027617951.1, on the reverse strand, counting down.
AATGAGTGGAGGTAAGCAGCGATTCTAAATTTTGAGAGCTCATGAGAAGGGTGATGCTGGTGGACTGTTTGCGCCCTGCGGATACCTGGGGGATGGGTAGGGGGGACGGGAAGGAGGGGGGGGGGGGGGACAGACATAGCACATGGTGCCAAAACGGAGGCGGAAGAAGACAGAGACCACCGACCTGTCGGCGATGGCAAAGTGATAGGCCCATGGCCTCGGCTTCATCGTGCGACATTACAATTATCTTGAAGGCCTTGGTTTCCACAGCATCAGGCTGAGCAAGTTAAGTTGTGAGGCAGGGGTGCCAGCCCAGAGGAGAAAGCAGTTCTCCATTAAGCTGCGGATAAAAACCTTGTATGTGGAAAAGAGTTCAGGTGTGCCAAGTAACAGCTTTACACAACGGAGGATGCCAAGTTGACGACTGGCTTTGCAGGCAAACTTTGAAATGTGCTTTGCCCAAAAAAGATCACGGCTGATAGTGAGACCCAAAAGTTTGAGTGACTGCACTTATTTGAGAGGGTTAAGAAAGTAGATTAGAGAGTTTGCCAAACAGTCCTTTCAGAAAGAGCAACAGTGAGTGTGTGGAATTTCTTAGGATTGAAAGACATATTCCAAGTGTTTGACCAACTTGTGATTTGCATCAAGGTCTGAAGAGAGTGAAGATGCTGCTGTCTGTCCCCCTGAATACAACAACACAACAGGCATTTTAAGGCCATTTTCCCTGCAAGAGCGGGGGTTAGCCTTGCGGTCCCCATGACAATGTTCTCCATTTTGCCCTATTTTCTGCATCTCCCCTTGTTAGCCCCCTTACCCGCATTTCTTCTTCGACCATCCTCAGCCAAGTCTTTCTCGGTCTTCCCCATCCTCTATTTCCTTCTACATTCATTCCCATCACTCTTTTCAACCAGTCACTTTCATCCTTCCTCAACACATGACCAAACCATCTCAACCTGTTTCTCTTCACAGCATCCATCACAGGCTCTATTCCCATCATCTTTCGCAATTCATCATTTGTCTTCCTCCCTCTCAACGATACTCCACACATCCACCGAACCATTCGCATTTCCACCCTTTGTTGCGGCTCTACGTTCATTACCCATGTCTCACTCCCATAAATCATAACACTTCTCACACATGCAGCATACACCTTTCCCTTCAGGTTCAATGACACTCCCCTCCTCGTCAGCACGCCACTCAGTTCCCGAAACTTCTTCCATGCACACCTCACTCGAGCAACCGTTGCCGAGTCTGATCCACCTTCTCCATTCAGCATGTCTCCAAGGTAACAAAATGTTTTCACACCTTCCAGCTTCACGCCATCTCCAAGATCCAACTCAACATTTCCTCTATCTGCAGCTCCCTCTGTGCACACCTTACACTTGAATGTAGCTGCCACACTGGTTAATGACCCTCTCAAACCACTACATTTTTGATGAACCCACTCAGCGCACATTGTACATTGAATGGAATTCACACCGACACCCTTCCTGCACACAGCACACGGCCACTTCCCAGTTCTTTCCACCTCACCACATGCTTTACCACTTGCCATCACCTTCGTTTTTCCGATATTCACCTTCAGACCTTTTGTCTCCATACATTCCTTCCACTTGTTCATCTTCTCCTTCAGTCCATCCATACTTTCTGCAATCAACACCAGATCATCTGCATACAACTCCCACGGTAGACCCTCCTTTACGTTCTGAGCCAGCACCTCCATCACAGCTACAAATAGTAGTGGACTTAGTACCGACCCTTGATGCACTCCCACCTTCACCTCAAACTCACCACTGTTCCCGTCCTTCGTCCTTACAGCTGTGCGCGCTCTTTTGTACATTGCCATCACGACTCTGATCAACCATTCCTCCACTCCTAACTTCCTCAATGCCCATGTCACGACTTCACGTGGAACCCTATCGAATGCTTTCTCCAGATCTATAAACCCAAGAAACAACTTCTTCCTCTTCTCCATATACTTCTCCTGCAACTGCCTCACAATAAAAAGCGCGTCTGTCGTTCCTCTTCCTGGCATAAATCCAAACTGCATTTCGTCAATCTTCACTTTCTTCCTTATCCTCCTCTCCAACACCCTTTCCAATACCTTCATTCCATGCTCCAATAACTTTATCGCTCGATACGAGCCACAGTCCAGAGGGTCACCTTTCCCCTTGTATAGAGGGACGAGGTTACTCAGTTCCAAATCCACTGGAATGCGGCCTTCTTTCACCACCAGATTGCAGATCTCTGTCATTCTCTTCACACCCCAATTCCCCGCTGCCTTCAACATATCTCCCACAACTCCCGTCGGCCCTCCCGCTTTTCTACTCTTCATTGCTTTTATCACTTCCTCAACTTCCTTCTTGGTTATCTGCTCTGCCGGTCCTAAAACTGGGTTACTCTCTATGTTGCCATCCCATTCATTCTCTGCATTCAACAGTATTTCCATATATCTCTTCCATCTTCCTTTAATTCCATCTGGGTCCACAACGATTTGTCCCACTTCATCCTTCAAGCAACTCACCCCCATCACATCACACCTCTCTTTCACTATCTGCTTTGCAATCCTGAATACTGCTTTCTGACCCTCTTCCGAATCCAAGCGCTCTCCGAACATTTTCCTACATGCCTCCTGTGCCTTTGCTACCTCTTTCTTTGCAGCCTTCTTGGCTGCCTAATAACTTTCATGCTCTGCCTTTTCTGCCCCCATACCCTTCGCCTTCTGCCACTCCTTGAACTTCTTCCTCTTCTCGTCAATCTTCTTTCCAACTTCATCATCCCACCACCATGTTTCCGAGTGCCTCGGTGGTCCTTTTGTCCATCCACATACCTCACCAACGGCTCCCAACAGACTATCTTTCATTGACATCCAACCACTTTCAAGCTCAACCACATCATCCTCCACCATACTCAGCCTCTCTTTTAATGCCTCCCTCACTGTCACCTCTTTCAACCTCCACACCTTCATTCTCGGTTGGTACTTCACCCGCCGAGCTCTCCTCGCACCTTTCACCCTTATGTCGCAGACAACCAAGTGGTGCTGTGAAACAGCCTCCTCCCCCGGGATCACCTTTGTGTCCCGGAGGTGCCCCCTATCTCGCCTACGCACCAGCAGGTAGTCAACGGTTGTCGTCGACCCAACTGACGTGTATGTAACAAGCTTATTATCCTCTTTCTGGAACTGAGTATTACAAATCAACAAATCAGCTCCATCAGCAAACTCCAAAATCCTTTCACCTTCTTCATTTCTCACACCATATCCGTAATACCCATGAACTCCCTCAAAACCGTCCATACTCCTTCCCACATGTCCATTTAGGTCTCCTCCTACAACAACTTCCTCATCTTTCACGTTTTCCATCAGCTTCTCTATTGCACACCAGAACTTGTCCTTCTCTTCATCGCTCCGACCAACCTGCGGAGCATATCCCGAGATGATGTTCACCAAGAGCTTTCCAATCATCATTTTCACCATCATCAACCTTTCACTCACTCTAGTCACACTCACCACACTGTCTACAAACTCCTCAGAAAACAGGACACCAACACCATTCACGCCCTCCGGGCACCCTTTTTTTTTTTTCTATACTGAATCGAGGCTCGTGAAAGAGCTGACAACCGCGAGGGAAAGACAAAGACAGTACATGGGGACCGCGAGGGAAAGACAGTACATGGGGACCGCGAGGGAAAGACAAAAACAGCACATGGGGACCGCGAGGGAAAGACAAAGACAGTACATGGGGACCGCGAGGGAAAGACAGTACATGGGGACCGCGAGGGAAAGACAAAAACAGCACATGGGGACCGCGAGGGAAAGACAAAGACAGTACATGGGGACCGCGAGGGAAAGACAGTACATGGGGACCGCGAGGGAAAGACAGTACATGGGGACCGCGAGGGAAAGACAAAAACAGCACATGGGGACCGCGAGGGAAAGACAAAGACAGTACATGGGGACCGCGAGGGAAAGACAGTACATGGGGACCGCGAGGGAAAGACAGTACATGGGGACCGCGAGGGAAAGACAAAAACAGCACATGGGGACCGCGAGGGAAAGACAAAGACAGTACATGGGGACCACGAGGGAAAGACAAAGACAGCACATGGGGACCGCGAGGGAAAGACAAAGACAGCACATAGGGACCGCGAGGGAAAGACAAAGACAGTACATGGGGACCACGAGGGAAAGACAAAAACAGCACATGGGGACCGCGAGGGAAAGACAAAGACAGTACCAAACTGTACAGTACAGAACTGTACAGACAGTACCTTGCCACACAAACTTGTATTTCTGTCCCTGCCTGCCCTTCACCATTCTCACACCACTTCCCTTCCATCTCGTCTCCTGCACACAACATATGTCCACTCTTCTTCTGACTAATACTTCCACCACTTCTCCTGATCTCCCTGTCATTGTCCCTACATTCCATGTCCCAAATCTCAGAAACCGATCTCCACGTCGGGCATCAGACGTTTCATCGTCATAAATGGAATGATTTCCACCCTTGCTTCGATCGGGTTCCCCACCTTGAGTTTTGACGAGAGGGAGTGGGGTCCCCCACGGGGTACTTCAGGCTGTACCCTGCCCATATGTAGTCGTAATTGTCATGGTTCTCTTTTTGAGGCAATGTTTTTATGGCCGGATGCCCTTCCTGACGCCAACCCTTTTAGTCGCCTCTTACGACACGCAGGGATACGGTGTCCCTATTCTAAACCGGGGTACACACCGGTACACACCTACAGTATGTCCGGTACACACCGGACCCCTGAATGATGAGGGATATTATGGCAGAGAGTTGAATCATGAATAAAGAGATAAAGAGGATTTTCCAGAGAGTCAGAGAGATCGTGGATGAAGATTAAGGAATATGATGGGTCCGAGAACACTGTCTTGGAGGAGTCCAGCCTCAACAGGGGGAGGGGATGAAACAATTTCGTTGAGAGACACACATTGGTTAAGAAAGTAGAGGAGGTCAGTAGCCCAAGAGTGGAATTGGCCTTGGATGCCATAGGCACACAGTTTGGAGAGCAAGGTGGGGTGCCATACAGTATCGAAAGCTCAAGATACATATATTCAGGAGGTAGGCCCTAATCTCAAGTCTGGCATTGAGGACCTCCATCCATTGATGGGAGAGTAGAAGCAGCATGTCCAAGGTAGAGTGACCTTGTCTGAATCTGAATTGATCATCTGAGATAAGGTCATTGGAGAAGAGGAAGAATTTCATATCAACTGTGATGATTAATTTCATGACCTTACTGATGATTGGAAGTAAGCTGATAGGTCTATAGTTAACGTAATCAGTTTTTGCACCTCTTTTGTGTAATGCAGCGATGTTGGCTAACATTCAGGCCGATGGAATATAACCTCGTGAAACGAGCAGAGAGACGATGTGCAAGAGCAGCAGAGCAGGTTTTTCGGACATGTGAGCTGATGCCATCCGGTCCGGTAGCAGAATCAATGCCATGGGGTTGCCAGAAAGAGGTTAAGTGGATTTAACTTTGCTTTGGGTTAAACAAGACTTTCATTGCAGTGATCCGAGGTTCAAATCCAAAGTTCTTTCATTTAAGCAGTGTCGCAATATCTTTCCTTTAATGTCGATCAACGCTATTATATTCCTGTCTTTCAATTTTTTTTTTTATTATTTAAACATACAAGTCCTTCCATAATCCTTACACAAGGTAGAAATAAAATAATGAAAATAGCAAATATTACATTATAGATAGTTACAAATACTTAATTATAAACTTTTTATTTCAATAATAGTGCATTTTAATATGCCTTTTAAACTGCAAAATAATATTGCTATACCATTAGAAAAACTCTGGTCGGCATGAAATGTGGTTCATCCGTTACTATAAAGAGCTGTGGTCCAAACCAAGCTTTTGAGCATTTAATTATAACCATTTAAAAATCACAAGACAAGTTGACTGCAAACAAAGAACAATTTCAAGCATTTGGTATTTTGCAGGAGTCAAATCAAGGTGCAAGGAAGTTCTAGAACGCTGCATCTGCTACTCAAGTTCCAACATTATTTAATTATTTTCTTACGTATAAAGGTATTTTTATCAAGAACATGGTTTGATGTGTTAGGTATACCAAGTTTTCTCAATACATGGATAAAACAATATTCTCAATACAATAATGTACCGGCTTTTTATGAATCCTTACACAAACCTTCCGAGAGAATGGTGCGGTCTTATGAGCTGGAATTACCCCTACAGGCTCCTCATGTTAGGAACAATGCTGAGCACTTTTACTGAGAGCTGAACAAAATGAAATGAGTGGTACCGTACTTACTACTTACTCGGAGAAGCCTTTCCAAAGCTTCACCAGAGTTTTCAGGAGTGGTCGCCTGGCCTCCAGGAAAAATGCAGAGAAATGCTGGACAAACACTGCGAGACTGTACACCATGCAAGATGAATATGAAATAAACCTGCCGTTCAGTCTGCAGTGAATTGTTGTCCATTAATGTTGTCCATTAATTCATATTATACATCAGTGCTAATAATCTCCATCTTTTTATGAAACTCTATGAGTTCATCACAGAAGTTTCCAGAATTTGCAAAAATGTGATAAAGGAATAACCGTCCCACCACCGTTAACCTAATTTTTTGCAAAACAGAATACCTTAAAGATTTCATTTCAATGATCAATTTTGTTTCAATCATGTTTTTGGTCCATATTGAACCACAAATTTGTTTCTATCACAACTTTTTTTGATAACCCTTGATTTATGCAAATATTTTCGTTGGTATCATGATAACGGCTGTAAAGGCAACTACCAAATTACCTGCAAACATTATTACCAAAAACAGATGTCCCATGTTTGATTCCAGTGTACAAAACATTAAGCCCCTGAAAGGATATCAACATAAACATGCAAGCACTTGAGAAGGTTATGGCTTCTAATAACTTTCGTTCTCTTCCTGGATTTTACCACTTCTGAGCAGCGATATTGACCGCCGGGAAGACGGAGGTAAAAGTTCAACTATGCGTGCCGCAAGCCAGCAACCGGTCGATGCTTCGCCATTAGTGGCCGGGCAAGTAAGGTTGCTTTGACGGGTGTGCGGGCGTGCAACACTCGCACATTCGGCTCGCCAGGCCACACATCGATACACCACGTCAAAGCTTCGGACGACAAATGCTACAAATTTCACAATCTTACCATTGCCTTGAGCTCACTTGCATACTCTAAAACACTCATAATTCCTCTCGTATTAGGCGACATTATTTTTGTGGGTTTAGTTGACATGTCGATCACACCACAGGAAGCATACTTTTACCAAAGCATTCCCATAAAATGTGAAACTACAGAAATAAAAATGTTGATTTCCTGTAATGGTTAACATTTCCAGTAATGGCAGGCTAAAAGGGTAAGAGTTGCTCCTAAATAGACAAAAGGTAGCGTTGGCGCTTCAAATCCACATGGAGCATCCAATTCTTCCAATTCCACCAAGCGTGTGCCTGGAGATGCCATTCTCTGCGTGCTCCCAGAGAGCACCATGATGGGGTGAGCAGTCTGTGTTGGACTATAATGAGCCGCTGCCAGGTCCTACCCTATCGACTCACCCACTGGATCTCATCTTTTATTTATAGGCTTGCAGACCCCACCTCAAAACCACCAGCCTTAACGCACCTGCTTCCCAAACATTAATGCACCACCAACCTATCTAAGCAATGTATCAAACATCAGCCAAACATATTAAACTACATTGTCCGATTACAATTACAAACTATATTACAAATAATGAATAAAGGAACAAACGTTATTCTTGAATGGACAGAACCTGCTCAATCTTTCCACTCAGAAACACAAACCTCCATTTCTCAGCTACAGATCATACTCCGAGCAAACTCGTGGAGCTTTGATAGAAAAAAAAGCCTCACAAAAAGGCAAATCAACATTGGCGCAGTGTGCGGGCGTGAAGGGACTAGAGCTTTGGGGCACCGTGGAGAACAAGATGTACCGTTTGGCTTTACTGCCTTGTGATCTGCACCGAGTCAACACACAAATGATGGCCACAGCGGTCAATATCAAACAATCATCCATGCATACGCATGAAGCTGTCCGTACCGTGGAGCCATGACCACTGCACTAACTCCAGACCTGCCCTGAGGTGGCACACACCTCTGAGAGTACACAGAAATGCACACCAAAACGCACATCCGACTAATGCCAGCTTGTGCTCAGTCAGCTGACGTGCATGGCTGCCTATCATTACCAGCCCTTCTGACTCGCATGTTATCGGAGCACCTTTCACCACATTTTCCAAGAGAGATGCAAAGCATCAGCATCAGAGGCTGCCAAGACAAAACGGTTGTGAAAACGCAAATCAAATCTGATAAAAGCGAGTTACATTGTTGAGTAAAACTCTCTTCCTAGGGCCCTGACGGATCGCGTCCAATAGGCAGAAGCCATTAATCACAGATGCCGACAAGCTTGTGCGGCCTCTCCCACTCCACTAGTTTCACCATTTTTCCCCCACATCCTCTCACATTCATGTTCCAAACACACGAACATGCACACACACATGAAGGCCATGTGGCCTGTCATACCTGTACTATATCACCATCCCATTAAAGTAATCTATCAGTTTACTCATCCTCAATGTACTAGCTCGATTCATACCATTAACTCAATTAAACTTAACATCCACATCCTTTTTATCACATATCCCGTTGCATATCCCGTTGAATTTTCTGCACGGACCTTTGACAGCCAGTGTCCCAGGACATAATGAACCACTCTTTTCAAAAGTTACTGTGGCATTTTACCTAAAATGACAAGGCAGTCGGCTTTACATCCCCAACCCAAGGACAAATTGACAAAAATCAAGCTCATCAGATAAGCCCTCCTTCATGCATTTAATTATTACAATTATTATAATTATTAATATACATATTATACAAAGCTTGATGCTCTCGGAAGTGCTGGAAAGTGTTCTCGAGTACCTAAGGCTGATTGAGGTTGGTATTAGTAGACAACTGACAAATCAACATCGGGTGCAGGATTTGAACTGCAGCATCATGAGGAATGTGCTCAGATGGGAAAAGCAAACAGGTGGTCCATTTGGACAGGATATGTTAAAAAGAATTGGCAATATGGATGCATTTTTGTATACATAAGAGAAGCAATTTATAATTCTGGATCTGTGGCCTTTTACTCAACGTACAACATCTGGGTTGGCCTGATTGACCAATTGGGAGGACCAATAATTGGGAGGACCAATCAATTGGGACCAATATGACCAAGATAATAATTATTACAATTATTATAATTATTAATACTAGGGCATGCCCGTACTATATATATGCCCGTACTATATATATATCTAAAATTATATCCCCCCCCCTCTATTTACATGAAATGGTTTGGTCCATTCGCAACGCCAAAGCGAACGGCGAACGGCTTGCGAGTACGGTGACAATCCCCCCCCTCTATTTACATCAAATGGTTTGGTCCATTCGCAACGACCACAGAACCCCCCCCCCCTCTATTTACATGAAATGGTTTGGTCCATTCGCAACGCCAAAGCGAACGGCGAACGGCTAAATCGCCATAGCTCGGTAACTACTTGTCCGATTAATTTCAAACCTTGAAAAGGCACATCCTCGGGTCCCCAGCAATATACCTGGCAAGTTTCAAGTATATCGGACCCGTGGTTGTCGAGAAACAGCGGTCACAGACAAACATACACACATACACACATACACACAGAGATTAGTGGAATTATAGATAGATACATATTATACAAAGCTTGATGCTCTCGGAAGTGCTGGAAAGTGGCCTGATTGACCAATTGGGAGGACCAATAATTGGGAGGACCAATCAATTGGGACCAATATGACCAAGATAATAATTATTACAATTATTATAATTATCAATATACATATTATACAAAGCTTGATGCTCTCGGAAGTGCTGGAAAGTGGCCTGATTGACCAATTGGGAGGACCAATAATTGGGAGGACCAATCAATTGGGACCAATATGACCAAGATAATAATTATTACAATTATTATAATTATTAATATACATATACAATTATTACAATATACAATTAATATACAATTATTACAATTTATGTTAAAAAGAATTGGCAATATGGGTGCATTTTTGTATACATAAGAGAAGCAATTTATAATTCTGGATCTGTGGCCTTTTACTCAACGTACAACATCTGGGTTGGCCTGATTGACACTCGCTCCTGATCCCAGGTTCAAATCACATGTACTGGGTTATTTTGCGCACCGTCTGCCTAAGGTCCTTGTAAATCATATAAAAGTACAACAGTCTCCTCATGTGATTTATGTACAAGCCCATTAGCCATTGATTCTCTTTTTTAAGTGAAAACGGAGAGAACAAGAGAAGACAAAATAATAGTGAAGGAATGGGAAAAGAGAAGCGAAAGAAAGTGACAATATAAAAACAAGTATACAATCAAAGGGAGAGATAAAGGTTTTTTTGTGCAGGATGTTACAATCTACTGTACCGGTACTTTCCATCACCATTTTGCAAAGGGTTCATACAAGACAGGTACCGATTGCATACCTATCAAAAACACATCTACAGCTTTATGGAAAAAAAAAATGGGACAGACAAAGAGTGAAAGAATTACACGATAAAACAGGCAATCAGATACAAAGAGACGAGGGCAAAGCAAATGAGGAAGGGAAGTCACTCGTACGTGGAGCTATCATTGGAGAGCTCAGAAGATTCAGTGGTGGAACACCCTGTCCTTACCCTCCCAGGAGTTTTCATTAGGTCGGACAACGACCGGTTCATTTTGCCACGGCCATGTCACTCGAAAGGCAATTTATGTCGCAGCGCAACAAATTGCGTACTCATTCTCCGAGGAAGCCAAATGGCTACACATGGAAAACCAAAGTGCAGTGTGATAATGCGGAAAACTTGATTCTGCGCCGTGCCTCAGGTATAACATATACACTGACATACGTACATATACAACACAACAACAACATGCATTTTAAAGGCCATTTTCCCTGCTAGAGCGGGGGTTAGCCTTGCGGTCCCCATGACAATCTTCTCCATTTTGCCCTATTTTCTGCATCTCTCCTTGTTAACCCCCTTGCCCGCATTTCTTCTTCCACCATCTTTAGCCAAGTCTTTCTCTGTCTTCCCCGTCTTCTACTTCCTTCTACATTCATTTCCATCACTCTTCTCAACCAGTCACTTTCATCCTTCCTCAACACATGACCAAACCATCTCAACCTGTTCCTCTTCACAGCATCAATCACAGGCTCTGTGATTGACATACGTACATATACTGTGCAATATATAAATATATATATATATATATATACATATATATAGAGATATATATACATATATATACATATATATATATATATATATACATATATATATACATATATATACATACATATATACATATATATATACATATATATACATACATATATACATATATATATACATATATATACATACATATATACATATATATATACATATATATACATACATATATACATATATATATACATATATATACATACATATATATATATATATATATATATATATATATATATATATATATATATATATATATATATATATATATTGTTGCGAATATGGGATTTGGCCTCCATATCCGCTTGTAAATATTCCCCTATTTTCCCCAATACTCCCCAACTATCCCCAATCCCCCATTCCCTAGTCCCATTGTCTGTAAACAACAATCAGTAGAGCCGACCTTCCCCTTTTTCCCCCATTAAATGTCGTGCCCAGGTCCACCGCATCACACGTAGACAACTTTCGGACATCTTGCTAGTTATTCTTAGTCTATGTCAGTTAAGGACTCGTTTCCATTAATTATGACTCTTCGTTGCACCAGAATGTGATTATATGGCACCAGTAGTGAGTTTAGGACCTTTCCCATACCTCCTCCCATCTTCTTCCCCGTCTACAACAACAGAGGGGCACGGCGCTGCGCGGGGGGGAGTGTGCGTCCTCCCACCGGCTCGGTTAGCCGCCATCGACAATGCGCTCCAGACAACGCGCTCCAGACCATGCGCTCCACGGGGTTACCACAAAGGGGCTCCTTGTCAGCTCCTCGTCAAGGGCGGAGCCGGTAACCCCCCCCCGCACGCACCCAATGAGAAGCAACGTGCCGATTCCACGAGGCGGAGCTAACGAGCCGAGGGCGTGTCACTCCCCGCCGGATATACGCGGCCCCGCGCCGGATGTGACGTGAGATGCGCCCCCAGCTTGAGACGAAAAGACGCCACCTCGAGCGCTGTGCAACCTTCCGCATCTCTGGACCGGACCGGGTCGATCCTGCCCTGAGCCCAGGTGCACCTGGAGCCATCGACAACCGCTTTCCTGCCATCAACCCCCGTGTGAGTCAGCCTTGTCCCGTTTACCTGTCGTCTGTTGGGGTTAAAATAAGGTTGTGTCTAAGTGCCTAGCTTCCTTTGCTGTCCCTCTCGTCCCTGTAATCTGACCTTCCGTAACGAATATAATCTCCTCCGGAGGTCTTGAGAACCGTATCCCTGGTGTCGTCATTTTAATCCCAGCCGTGTGTCTGTTCCGTCATTGACCTAGCATCGCGCGACTAGTCAACGTTCGGGTATAATATCGAGTATAATCTTGTGCAGACGTGGTCATCCCAAAACCGCTCGGTGAATAACATCCAAGCCACGTCTGTAACAATTGGTGTCAGGAGTGGGATTCGAACCCGGGACTAAATTTATTAGGCCCAAATTTGTAACAAGTAGAATCGATTCGGAGCGCGTTTCCCGCGCGTTATTAGGCCCAAATTTGTAACAAGTAGAATCGATTCGGAGCGCGTTTCCCGCGCGTTATTAGGCCCAAATTTGTAACAAGTAGAATCGATTCGGAGCGCGTTTCCCGCGCGTTATTAGGCCCAAATTTGTAACAAGTAGAATCGATTCGGAGCGCGTTTCCCGCGCGAAATTATAACGGCCGAAATTTGTTTTGTTGTATAAAAACCCGAATTTTGAAAGTCGCGCTATGGCAGACCAAGACAGCTGGGGTCCGGTAGAGGAGAGTGAGGTAGGGTCGATCCAGGACCAAATTGAGGGACAAGAGGAGAGCGAAGCAGTGAGGGCGGCAGGGTCGCAAAATAGCGTTGTCATGCACGAGGTGGCCGCGGCGTCCACACCCGCGACCGTAGTGGCGCCACTGGTGGATTCGAACCTTTTTATCCTGCAAATGAGGGCCCTTATGGAACAAATGGGTGAGCAATTGGGAGACCAAATTAGAGGTTTGAAAAGCAGTATGGGACAAATGGGGAACCGGATGGAGGCTCAGAATGAGCAATTGGGGGTAATGGGGAACCGGATGGAGGCTCAGAATGAGCAATTGGGGGTAATGGGGAACCGGATGGATGCTCAGGGTGAGCGATTGGAGGGCAAAATAGGGGTAATGAGGGACGAAGCGAGGGGTACCAGTGAGGGATTAGACAATAATTTTAAGGGATTAGACAATAATTTTAAGGGATTAGACATGAAATTTGGGAAATTAGACGATAGATTAGGGGAAATACAGGAGGGGTTAACGGGGGTAGAAAACAGAATGGCCGCTCAAGAGAATCAAATGGAAGGGATGCAAAAAGGGTTAGAGGGGTTAGAAAACACCATGGAAGGCAAATTGAGGGACATGAGGGACCAAGCGGAAAGGGAAGTTAACCAAATGGGGCAGCAGATAGAGGGGGTCAGAATGGGGGTAGAAGCCAAACTGGATGCTCACAGGGAGGAAATGGAGCAGATGAGGGTGGCATCTGGGCAGGAGATGCAAGTGATGGGAGAGGAGATCAGGAGAGGAGTGAGTGAGGAGATCGGAGGAGTGCGCGAGGAGGTGAGGTACTGTAAGGAGCACATGGAGAAGGAGGTGAGAAAGGGGACTGTAAAGTTACAAGGGGGCATAGAGGTCCTGACGCAGGAGGTGGAACAGCTGACGGAGGGACAAAAAGGACTAACGGAGCAGGTTCAAAGGAACACTGCGGTATTAGGAGGGTTGAAAGCGACACAAAACGACATAAAAAACGACTTGATAGCGACAAAGAGGGAATGTCAGATGGTACGTGAGGGACTGACAACGAGGTTGGACGAGGTGATAGAGGTAATGGAGACGAAGGACCGGCAGGTGAGGACGCACCTGGAAACGGTCAAGGTAGCCTTAGAGGACGAGCTGGAGGAGACGTACCGGGGAATAAAAGAGGTGAAGCAGAAACTAGAAGAAGTGGAAGAAGGGATGAGCGAAATTAAGAAGCGACGGAGAGGGGATAACAAAGAGATAAAAGAGGAAGTAAAAGAATTGGTCCAAAGTCTGTGTTTGGATCGTGATGATGTGCTCATTAACCGGATGAGGGATTCGCAGGTGATGGAGGAGAAGCGAAGAGGAAGAGGACCCGGTGTAAGTGGTGACCAATATGGTCGTGCGTATGATGCGCCAGGGGATTTAAGAAGCTTGGGGGTCGAGATAGACCCGGGTGTTCGTGAGAGGCCACTGGTGAAGTGTGCGACAGGTCTGGTGTGCGAAAAAGGAGGTGTGCGAGAAAGTCCGACTCTGGGGTGTGTGAGGAAAAAGTGCACGCCAAGGAGTGAGGGTGCTGGCGAGAGTGAGTCGGTCGTAGCGAGTGTGCGAGGGAGCACATGGAAGCGCGGTGTGGTAAGTGTTACAGAGGGTGTGACGGGAGAGTGTGCGCAAGGGTGTGCGCGAGAGAGGTGTGTAACGGACAGGTGCATGAGGAAAGAGTGCGCTGTCAAGAGTAAGGGTGAGTGCGCTGTCAAGAATGGAGGTGAGAGTAGTGAGAGTGACAAGGAGAGTGAGTTGGTTGTGACAGGTGAGCGAGGATGTACACCTGGGATGGAAGGATGCACACCTGGAATGGTAGAGCGTGAGTGGGAATGCACGCTGGAGTTGGTGGTGAGGCACATGGTTGGGTGTGCGAATGAGGGCACACCTGTGATTGTCACAGAGGAGGTGACAGAGGAGGGGGCGCGAAGCGGTGTTTTGGTGAGGTGTGCGACCAACGAATGTGTGCCAAAGTGTTCGGTGGTCAGGTGTGTGACAAAGGCTGTGAGTGGAATGAGGGTACCTGGGTGTGTAAGGAAAGGTACGAGGAGCATGAGCACGGCTGGATGTGTGAGCAAGGAACGGGCTGCGGGGTGTAAGAATCCAGGTGAAGCATCGACGGTAACCAGGTTAGAGGTTAGGTCGACTTTTAGCCGAAGCGGGCCCTCGGTGCGTGCCGGGCCTCGCTTTGAACGGCCGCGTCCGTGCTCCACTAGGTGGAGCGGGCAGCTGGATAGGAAGGGTCGTCATGGCGACCACGTTTTGTTGAGACGCGCCGGCAGGTCGAGATCGGGACATTGGATGGCTCCACGCCGAGGTGGTGCGTGGGATCTCGGCCCGGGTAAGCCCCCGTCCCTGCCCCGAATGCCGGACGCATCCAGCCGCCGGCACAAAACAACCAGCATCCATGGCTTGGCTTTACGAAGCCGGGCTTTGGACAGGAATTGGCGCACCGAGAGGCATTAGTGAGTAGACGGGTGATGAGGATAGTGTTTTGGACCCAAAATTAGAGAAAAACAAAATTTGATGATTGGCAAGGGATTGGCAGTAGTGATTGGCAGATGATGGGTAGTGATTGGCAAATTTTTGATTTGTTGAAATTTGATGTGCAAAATTGGTAGTGAGAGACCCCCGATGTGGTGGGATGGCATCCCTGCCACCCTTCCCATGTGTGGGGGCAAAGGAGCAATAGATTATGGGGTGTATGGCAGTGAAAACTAGCCCGGGTGGGTTAGGTTATATTGATAGGGATCTAGCGAGGATTGACATTAGGTGACGTTAAGTTTAGTTAGTGACTGATACCTGTAGTAGGGACGCAGGTAGATTAGTGTGGATGATAATGACGAGGGAGCGCAATAGTTTAAAGGGACGACTGGGAAGCGCAAGTTTCAGAAGGGAGTAGTTAGCTGAGATGATGCCGTGTTTGTGAGAATTGAACAGGTGTGATTGCACAGGTGTGCAACTGGACAGGTGTGTGGAGCAGTGTATGAGTAGTGAGTGTGTGGATCAGCGCGAATGCGCTTGGGGAGAGAAGGGTGCAGGTGGCACCAGGTGTGAGAGCACAGGTGTGCAGGTACAGGTGTGTGGAGAGAGTTGGAGTGAGTGGTACGGAGTGGTGTGCATGGTGCGAAGGTGTGGATGGGGGAAGAGTGGACCCCTTTCACGAGTACCCGGGGCGGGTAGTGTAAGTGTTAGGTAGAGGGTGCAGGTAAATTGTGGTTGGATATTGGCATTTGTGGTGCGGTTGCAGAATGGTATTGTGGATGGGTGCATTAGTGTTGTGGAAATGGCTGGGCGTGTAGCCTGTTAGTGTGTGTAGTTGGTTGGGCACTCCACCACTGTGAGGATGTCGGCCAGGTGAGGCCGCAGGTGGGCTCTGGGAGCCGGTAGTTGTGAGTGGGTGCCTGAGGATCCCGGGTGTGGATCGGGCAGCCCAGTGCCAGAGAGGGCACGGAGTGGGGAGAGCGCCAGAGGGCCTTCCCCAGGTAGATAGGTTAGGGTAAGGAACAGGTAAGCTCGGAAGCAACTACAGTGGTGGAGGTGTGCAGGTGGGTAGACCCGCTGGGAGAGGTACACGCCACAGCCCAGAAATTGTGCGAGGGCACCGGGAGATGAATCGGGGGAGTGAGACCCCAAATTGAAGAGCACCACAGTTTGGCCAATGGGAATTGGTTTTTAGAACCCATAGTGTAAGAGGGCCAATGGTTTGGCCGGAGAAAGACCCCGGGTAGTGTAAAGTTGTTAAAGTCATTTAGGAGATAGTTAGGATTGATGAACCTGTCGCACCATACGCAGCCACTTACCTGAGGTGATGATGATGACTCCACACCTGTGTTTTCTTGGTTTGTAGCAGGAAATGAGATTGCTGTGGATTTGTGAGACGCATCACGACGTGGATGAGACATTGGGGTGATTCCATCTCTCCCTCCCTAGGAGGGACTGATGATGAATTGGTAATGGCAAATTTTGATGTTGAGTTGAAAATGGCAAATTTTGATGAGAGTTGAAAATGGCAAATTTGATTGGTTAGGAGGGAGAGAAGACGAATTTGGTTTATGGGAGGAACGGGGAAGACAGTAGGGATGTTTGTTGATTTGTAAAATAGATGTTTATGGGTAGTGTTGAGTTTTGTGGATACAGTAAGGGGTAAGGGAGGGGCCATGTAGGTTACCTGGTGGGGGGGGGCGTACGATAGGAACGTACCTGTCTCACCTGGTTCCCATGTGCCCCCAGTGTGCATCATCTTATATTGCGTGCACTTTTGCGCCCTTACCACCTTACTCACTTGTCTTCTTCTTTTGTCTCCCACCGCCGAGGATCTGGCTTTGGGGTAGAGAGAGAGGAGAGAGCGGTGCTGGCTACGCAGTTGTGGGCCTGCACTTTCGCTGCTTGCTGCTTGGATCGATACACCATACGGACCGCAATGTTTGTGGCCACCCACAATGGACCGCAGTTCTTTTGCGGCCAAGCACCACCCGTGGAAGGACCTATGGGTCAACGTGGCACCTATGCCAAACAGGTGAACCACTTATAGTTGACACCACTGAAGGACAAAATACAGAAATGGACGCGGTTGGCGCCTTTCTTTATTTTTGAAAAGAAGTAAGAAGGCCAAGTGCACCACACGAAGGCAAGACCAGCGGCAGAACATCGGCCGGCTGCGACACCACACAATGATTTATAAACACTTTATTGGTGCACCGGATGGTGCTCACTGTGTGATGGGGTGGTGCTTGATGCTTGGAAGGGGTGCTCTGCACGTTATTAAAGGCCGTCGGCCACAGAGCACTCGTGGGTTGGTGTATCGATGCTGGCAAGCGTGCTCTCTCTATGCATAACATCTGCATGTGTTCCTCCAAAAACAGGTCCTGGATCGTAGTGTAAATATCAGCGTAGTCTTGTGTAAATAATGCTCCCTACCGGCTGTATGTTTAGTTTGAGGATTCTTTCCGGATTCGGTTATCCTGTGGGTGTGTTTCTGAGAGGAGAAGGGTGCAACGTCGCAGGGGAACATATTTACTCATTTGTGAATATCTGTAAAACTGTCGCACTCAGGGTAGAGTTAATAGTAGAGGGAACTACATTGCGTGCCACACTAAAGTAGGTAAAAATTTATCGGGTCGGGACGCCCCGAGGGTAGAGAAGGGTGCAATGTTGCGAATATGGGATTTGGCCTCCATATCCGCTTGTAAATATTCCCCTATTTTCCCCAATACTCCCCAACTATCCCCAATCCCCCATTCCCTAGTCCCATTGTCTGTAAACAACAATCAGTAGAGCCGACCTCCCCTTTTTCCCCCATTAAATGTCGTGCCCAGGTCCACCGCATCACACGTAGACAACTTTCGGACATCTTGCTAGTTATTCTTAGTCTATGTCAGTTAAGGACTCGTTTCCATTAATTATGACTCTTCGTTGCACCAGAATGTGATTATATGGCACCAGTAGTGAGTTTAGGACCTTTCCCATACCTCCTCCCATCTTCTTCCCCGTCTACAACAACAGAGGGGCACGGCGCTGCGCGGGGGGGAGTGTGCGTCCTCCCACCGGCTCGGTTAGCCGCCATCGACAATGCGCTCCAGACAACGCGCTCCAGACCATGCGCTCCACGGGGTTACCACAAAGGGGCTCCTTGTCAGCTCCTCGTCAAGGGCGGAGCCGGTAACCCCCCCCCCCCCCCCCCCGCACGCACCCAATGAGAAGCAACGTGCCGATTCCACGAGGCGGAGCTAACGAGCCGAGGGCGTGTCACTCCCCGCCGGATATACGCGGCCCCGCGCCGGATGTGACGTGAGATGCGCCCCCAGCTTGAGACGAAAAGACGCCACCTCGAGCGCTGTGCAACCTTCCGCATCTCTGGACCGGACCGGGTCGATCCTGCCCTGAGCCCAGGTGCACCTGGAGCCATCGACAACCGCTTTCCTGCCATCAACCCCCGTGTGAGTCAGCCTTGTCCCGTTTACCTGTCGTCTGTTGGGGTTAAAATAAGGTTGTGTCTAAGTGCCTAGCTTCCTTTGCTGTCCCTCTCGTCCCTGTAATCTGACCTTCCGTAACGAATATAATCTCCTCCGGAGGTCTTGAGAACCGTATCCCTGGTGTCGTCATTTTAATCCCAGCCGTGTGTCTGTTCCGTCATTGACCTAGCATCGCGCGACTAGTCAACGTTCGGGTATAATATCGAGTATAATCTTGTGCAGACGTGGTCATCCCAAAACCGCTCGGTGAATAACATCCAAGCCACGTCTGTAACAATATATATACATATATACATATATATATATATATATATATATAGATATATAGATATATATATATATATATATATATATATATAGATATAGATATACGTATATATATATAGATATAGATATATATATATATATAGATATAGATATATATATATATATATAGATATATATATATATATATAGATAGATATATATATATATATATATATATATATATATATATAGATATATATATATATATATAGATATATATATATATATATATATATACTTATTTATATATATATATATATATATAATATATATATATATATATATATATATATATTTATTTATAATGTATTTATAATGTATATATAATGTATATATATGTATATATTATATATATATATATATATTGATTTATATATACATCTTTCAACATGTACATATACACGACATGACCAATATATATAGATATAGATATATATATATATATATAGATATATATATATATATATATATATATATATATATATATAGATAGATAGATATATATATATATATATATATATATATATATATATATATAGATATATATATATATATATATATATATATATTTATTTATATTTATATATATATATATATATATATTGTTACAGACACGACTTTGATGTTAAAGTGGGCCGAGCGGAATGGCCGTCGTGTCCGCACAAATTACCCGACTATACTCGCCGTTGACGAAGTCGCGCTACGCTGGCTCAATAAGAAAAAGAAGACACCCGGCTGGATTACAATCACACAATACGACACCAACGTTTCGATTCTCAAGTATATTCGTACGGAAAAAGGTTAGATTACAGGGGCTAGAGGTATATTACAGGAAGACAGGCACTTAGACACACTCTTATATTAACCCCGGACAGACGACAGACACACGGGACAAAATGCTGACTCACACGGGGGTTGATGAAAAGGAAAGGCAGGTCGCGATGGCTCAAGGTGCACTCTTGGCTCAAGGCAGAATCGACTCGGTCCGGTCCAGAGATGCGGGGAGGTATCGTCGCGCTGGGGGTGGCGGTGGCTTCTCTCTCCAGTCTCCAAGCTGAGGCGCATCTGACGTCACGTCCGGCAAGCGGCTGCGTATATCCGGCGGGGGAGTGACACGCCCTCGGCTCGTTAGCTCCGCCTCGTGGAATCGGCACGTTGCTTCTCATTGGGTGCGTGCGGGGGGGGGTTACTGGCTCCGCCCCTGACGAGGAGCTGACAGCCAGCCCCTTCGGGGTAACCCCGTGGAGCGCATGGTCTGGAGCTAATCGAGCCGGTGTGAGGACGCATCCTCCCCCGCTCCGCCGCCATCTCCTCTGTTGTTGTTGTAATTGTTGTTGTAGTTGTTGTTATTGTTGTTGTTTGGGGAAGAAGATGGGAGGAGGTATGGGAAAGGTCCTAAACTCACTACTGATGCCATATAATCACATTCTGGTGCAACGAAGAGTCATAATTAATGGAGACGAGGCCTTAACTGACATAGAATAAGAATAACTAGGAAGATGTCCGAAAGTTGTCTACGTGTGGTGCGGTGGACCTGGGCACGACATTTAATGGGGGAATAAGGGGAAGGTCGGCTCTACTGATTGTTATTTACATGCAATGGGACTAGGGAATGGGGGATCGGGGAAAGTTGGGGAGTATTGGAGAAAATAGGGGAATATTTACAAGCGGATATGGAGGCCAAATTCCATATTCGCAACAATATATATATATATATATATATATATATATATATATATATATATATATATATATATATTGATTTATTTATAATGTATTTATAATGTATATATAATGTATATATATGTATATATATATATATATTGATTTATATATACATCTTTCAACATGTACATATACACGACATGACCAAAAGTATGTGGACACCCGAACATCACACATCTCATTCCAAATTCATGGGCATTCATATGGAGTTGGTCCCACCTTTGCTGTCATAACATCCTCCACTCTTCTGGGAAGGCTTTCCACTAGATCTGAGAACATTGCTGTGGGGATTTGCTTCCATTCAGCCACAAGAGCATTAGTAAGGTCGGGAACTGATGTTGGGCGATTAGGCCTGGCTTGCTGTCGGCATTCCAATTCATCCCAAAGGTGTTTGATGGGGTTGAGGTCAGGGCTCTGTGCAGGCCAGTCAAGTTCTTCCACACCGATCTCGACAAACCATTTCTGTATGGACCTCGCTTTGTGCACGGGGGCATTGTAATGCTGAAACAAGAAAGAACTTTCCCCAAACTGTTGCCATAAAGTTGGAAGCACACAATCGTCTTGAATGTCATTGTATGCTGTAGCGTTAAGATTTCCCTTCACTGGAACTAAGTGGCCGAGCCCGAACCATGAAAAACAGCCACAGACCATTATTCCTCCTCCACCGAACTTTACAGTTGGCACTAGGCATTCCGGCAGTTGCATTCTCCTGGCATCCGCCAAACCCAGATTCGTCCATCGGACTGCCAGATGGTGAAGCGTGATTCATCACTCCAGTGAACATGTTTCCACTGCTCCAGAGTCTAATGGCGGCGAGCTTCACACCACTCCAGCCAACGCTTGGCATTGCGCAATGCGCATGGTGATCTTAGGCTTGTGTGCGGCTACTCACCCATGGAAACCCATTTCATGAAGCTCCCGACGAGCAGTTGTGCTGACATTGCCTCCAGAGGCAATTTGGAACTCGGTAGTGAGTGTTGCAACTGAGGACAGACGATTTTTACGCGCTACGCGCTTCAGCACTCGGCGGTCCCGTTCTGTGAGCTTGTGTGGCCTACCACTTCACGGCTGAGCTGTTGTTGCTTCAAGACGTTGCCACTTCACAATAACAGCACTTACAGTTGACCGGGGAAGCTCCAGCATGGCAGAAATTTGACAAACTGACTTGTTGGAAATGTGGCATCCTATGACGGTGCCACATTGAAAGTCACTGAGCTCTTCAGTATGGCCAATTCTACTGCCAATGTTTGTCTATGGAGATTGCATGGTTGTGTGCTTGATTATATATATACCTGTCAGCAATGGGTGTGGCTGAAATAGCCGAATCCACTAATTAGAAAGGGTGTCCACATACTTTTGGTCATGTAGTGTATATATATATACAGTGAAACTCCGATTTTACGCGCCCCGATTTAACACGAATTCGGATATAACGCGATGTCATTGGACCTTTTTTTTTCTTACTCTTTCCGGAACTTCTTCCGGAAATGGAACAAACTGCTAGAAAAAGAAAATATTTTTCTGTGAAAGACAAGCTTCATGCACTTGACGCGATCAAGACTAAAAGTCAAACTCAAGTTGCACGAGACCTCGGGATACGAGAATCAACACTTCGTGGCTGGAAATCTCAAGAAGAAAAGTTACGTGCGTCACTTTGCAAAGTTGAAGAAGAAGCAGGACCCCCCAATCTGCAACAATGTGTATATATATATATATATATATATATATATATATATATATATATATATATATATATATATATATATATACATATATACATATACATATATATATATATATATATATATATACATATATATATATATACAGTGGTACCTCGGCTTACGAGTTTAATCCGTTCCGTGACGGAGCTCGTAAGCCAAATCGCTCGTAAGTCAAAGCAAATTTTCCCATTCAAATGCATTGAAATGCTATTAATCCGTTCCAGCCTCAAAAAAAAAACACCAATTTTTTTTGTTAGGTGCTTTTAAATAACAAAAATGTACTTTATAAATAACAAATAATGTATAAACAAGCACGACCTCGTATATACTGTACATAATACAAGAGAATGTAAAGAAATAAACTGGTTTTATTAAGCAGAGGAGAAGAGCATGCCAGGTGAGGTGTGCGTGTTGTCGACTTGGCGAGGCAGTACGATCGTACTCCTTCTACGATATGTACGATTTTGAAGCAGAAGGAGTCCATAAAGGCTATAACGCCAGCCAAGGGCGTTACGATTATTTCAAAGCTCCGGACCTCTATCCATGAAGATATGGAGAAGTTGTTGTTTGTGTGGTTGAAGGAGAAGCAGCTCGCAGGAGATACCGTGACCGAGAGCATCATGTGTTTGAAAAGATTGAAACTCGGATATCGAGCACGGACCACGAGGTGTTTTTTCTTTTTTCTTAATCTCGGTTTCAGTGAACTTTTGCTCTGTGCTCACGTGTACTGTACCTGTACCTGTAATGGTACGTCAGAGGATGGCACCTGTTGTCATCATATTAAGTGCAAGATGTTCTGCATCGTAAGTTGGTACACCGTGGTCTTTCGGCGGTGTTTAAGCCGGCCGTCTTGGCTTCTGTCACCATTGGCATTGAGTCTTTCGATGTAGGTAGGTCGTTGTGTGCCGGTGCCTTGGCCGAATTCCTTCATTGCTGCATTGTTAGCTCACCTGGTTTTTTTATACCACATCTTTGGTTATTGGACCAGCGAATGACGTCATCTCCTCCAAAGTATGGCTTATTCTCACTTGTCTTGGACGATCTTCTACTTCTAGCCTTCCACCGTGCATTTGGTGTCCACTGTACTTACTGTACAGTGCCTGGTAAAACTGATGTAATGGGTTTTTGACCGTCAACGCCATGAACCGTCATGAACCGTCAACCGCCATGAACCGTCAACGCCATGAACCGCTAACACTCAAAAGCCCATTTATCGCGCCTTATAAAGCAAAACGCAAACCGAAAGCCATGCCTCTCAAGCGAGGCGTGCTTCCGTGGTCACGTGATCCACAGGTGTAGCTCATTATACCCGCACGCGCGACACGCTTTGGCGGTCACGTGACCAGCCACTCTGGAGGCGGGGATCCCCGCCGATGACGTCACCGGCTGGAGCAAGGAGATTCCTCGCTCATGTATTTCGACGATTGCGTGTTTTATATCCAAGCAGAGATGCTTTCACGGCAAGATAACCGCGTGACCGGAACCGGAAGCCACAACCGGAAAATTCAAAAAAATAAATTTTTTGAGCTCGTACATCGGATCTCGGCTCGTATCCCAAAGCAACAAACCGCCCGAGCGACGGCTCGTATCCCGAAAAACTCGTACGTTGGGGCACTCGTAAGCCGAGGTACCACTGTATATACACATATATATATATATATATATATATACATATATATATATATATATACATACATATATATATATATATATACATACATATATATATATATATATACATACATATATATATATATATATATATATATATATACATATATATACATATATATACATACATATATATATATATATATACATACATATATATATATATATATATATATATATATTGTTGCGGATATGA